>NW_024423453.1:63819396-63847426 GCF_017311325.1 Ursus maritimus
GGGGGGGGCTCCTGTTGGCCACATCTAACCAGAAGCCAGAGGGAATGGGTGACACTGAGGCATAGAGCAGACTGAAGGGTGGAGAGTGGATCAGGACGGGGAGGGGGTGCCCCAGGCAAATGTGACAACAGTTGATTTCACACACCTCCCAAATGTATTCTTGCCCTTCTCCAGCCTACTTTCTACTTGTATGGACCACATCAAAGGGGCTGCATCTCATGATCCCTGGCTTCTAATTGGGTTTAGCCATTGACAAAGATGAGAGTGTGAGCAAAGTGTTTATTTATTCATTTAGTTAGTTAGTTAGTTAGTTATCTCCACTTCAACAAAGGGAGACTGACTACAGGAGTCTCCATCCAGGTCCCAATGACAAACACTCTTTCCACTTGTTCCTCTGACTGTCACGCGCACTTATCTCTTGCGGCCCACTATAGCTCCATGCCTTTGTAAAGAGTTCTTTTTAAAAAAAAAACTCCCTTTGACTTACCCCATTTTGAGTTGCTGCCTTTTTCCTGTTGGACCCTGACTAATTCCTTTTATAAGGAGGATTTTTGTAAGGTGACATTTTTTTACAGTAACACATATCCAATTTTTCAATGGAAATAAAAAAGAAATTAGAATTTATTTACCAGAAATCCATTTTTACATCTTACAAACCATTTTGGAATACATACATTCTATTACAGGAAGGCATACCTGGACAGGGGACAGTTCATTACAATTTTTTTCTTATACTAGTGGGGAAAATAAGAGAGAGACGACATTGCTTTCCCCCAAGACCTTGGGGCCCTGCCACTGGCTAGCTCCAAGCTTCAGCTTAAGTAATTGCTTCCCAATGCTAACATTAAAAGCAAACTGACCCTTTAGCTTCACTATTCAGCAAAATATGGATTGAGGGGATGTTCATCTGAACAGAGTTGAAATTCTAATTGTGTCTTTCCTGGCTTAAAAAAAAAAATTTCCATGGCTCCCCATTGTGTATAGAATAAAACAAGCCAAACTAGAAACTCCAAAGCCCTCTGAAATCCAACTCCGACCTGCTCTCTCTTCTCCCCTTGCCCTCTGAGCGAATATCTTGTATTCCACCTACCCCAGGTGGCTACAACACCGTTCCCTGTCCGTGTCCTGTCTACTTCTCTGTGGCTGTGTACTCCCTTTGTCTGAAATATGTTTGCATCTCTAGCTGTCAAAATCCTACCTGACATGCAAAGACTTCTACACATCTTCACAGCAGCTACAATTTTAATTGCCACAAACTGGCAACAACCCAAATGTCCATCAGCAGGTAAATGGAAACACAAACTGTGGTATATCCATACAAGGACTTCTACTCAACGACAAAGAACATGCTATTGACACATGTAACAACACGGATGAATCTTGCAATCAGTATGCTGAGTGAAGGAAGCCAGATCAAAAAAGAGTGTCTACTGTATAATGCCATTTATGTAACATTCTAGAAAATGTAAACCAATTTATAGTGGCAGAAAGGAGATGGAGTGGTTGCCTGGGGATGAGGGCAGAAAGAGAAGGGATTACCAAGGGCCTCAAGGACTCTTCGGAGGGTGATAAAAATGCAAGTTACTCTGATGGTGATGATGGTTTCCCTGATGTACACGGTTCCAAACCCATGAAGTTGAACACTTTAAATATGTGCAGTTTATCAGACACTAACTAAACCCGAAAAAGGTGTCAAAAATACCATAAACAAATTAAAACACAAACTGGAAAAACTACTGGCAGCAGGCCAGAAAAGGAGTATTGCACATAAGATATTAAGTTTCCCCAACAAATTAAAAAATACAAATAAAGCAAAACAAAAATCATACAAAACAATACAAATAAAGCGATGGAAAACGGGGGCAGAGCAGGCAGTTCAGGAACAAATACAATGACACACATGCGTGCGTAAAATCCTTCTGCCTCACACTACATCAAAAACTAAGGAAGGACTGTATGGTGACTAGCGTAACATAATAAAAAATTTTTTTTTTAAATCCCCTGCCTCAACACAATGTAAAAATACACCCTCTTCACCAAGGGGCCTGAAGAACCCGCAGTGTCTGGACCTGACATCAGTGAGCAAGCTGTCCCACAGGCGGGGAGAGGGCTTCTCCAGGAGTGTCTTCAGCACATCCTCAGCCCTTTTACCTTCATTCAGCTGGGCCAGCATCCTCTGTGCTACCCGGCATGTCAGGTCACCAAGTTCCTTATGGGAAACGGAAGCCCCATTCCACATGGATGCTGGTCCTTGCATTGCCCCTCCTCGGTCATCGTTGGAACCTTACCATGTTCCAATCACAGTTACATTTAGACCACTCCAGCCCAATGCAAAGAAGGGGTGGTTACTAAACCTCAGGCCAGGAGCGAGCTCTGGGACGGGCTTTATCGCAGTCTGCATCCTGTCACAGCCAGGGGCACACCTCTCTCTCTCTCTCTCCCCCAGAGGGAAAACACAGACTCCTGCGGGCCAGGGGCGGGTCTGTTCATTGCAAGTCCCCTCAGAACCCAGCACAGGCCATCCTCCACCCCCACCCCGCGCCCTGCATCGGGAATAATATCTTGAGTTCTAGTATGGCATTTACCAAAGCACTGTCGCATACTTTTTTTTTTTTAATTCAACTTTCACAAGAACCCTGAGCTGGGATGATGATTAATCTTATCATTATCCTGACCCTGAATGCGAGGAAGCAGAGGCTTGCAGTCGGGTGCCTTTCCTCGAGGCGGCCCGCTGCATCAGAAAGGGGACGCGAGACTCCCGCCCCCTGCCTCCCCGTCCTGGGTTGTCCCCAGCGCCCCCATCACTTTGGGAAGGAGAGCTGCGCGGAAGCGCCCCCGAGCCGGGAAGGGCGCACCCGCAATGCGCTCTGGCGGCTCGAGGGTTTTCCTGCCGCTCGTCTCTCTCTCTCTCTCTCTCTCTCTCTCTCTCTCTCTCTGCCCGGCTGTTCCACTCTGTTTGCGGGCAGCAGCGGACTGAAACTGACAGGCTGGCGGGGGAGCTGGAGCAGAGCGGAGGGGGAGGTGGGGAGTAGGGGGTGGGGGGAGGGGCGAGGCAAGACTCGGGATGGAAAAATCCCAGGTGACGGGGAAGAAATGAGGGAAGAAACAGGAGCATCCCTAAGAAACAGGAGACAAAGAGAAAAGTTGGGCCGCCAGGGAAACACAAAAGAGTGCATAAGCCTCTATGAAGGGGAAAAAAAGAGAATGAACAGTTGATGGCTCATTTATTAAATATTAACAAACAAGTAGCACTAATGAATAGCATCATTAAAGGGCATTTTGTGAATATTAATATGTAGTTGTATTCTAAATGTTCTCCCCTTGGCCAGCCAAGGCCCTTCTGATCTTTGTTCGAAAAGTCACTTGTTTTCATTACAACCACACCCCAGTCAAAACCCCACCATGATCACCCTGATTCTGTCTAGCATAGTTCTTATCACCAATAAGATACTGTAAGTTAGCATTTCCTACACTCATTCTTACCATCTATCTCCCTGCACTTAGACCATATGCTTTATAAAGACATGGATTTTTGTGTATTTTGTATACTGATGTGAACAATTACCTAATATACTGTAAGTGTTCAATAAATAGTTATTGAAAAAATAAAATAATATTAGGAAAGGGAGAGGGGCTCCCTTCAATGCACCACCCCTCACTTCCTGCAGAATTCCTCTCTCCAGCCAGCCCTTTCTCTCGCCCAGGGCTTGCAGAAAAGTTCAGCAGTGAGCTATGCCTTTCCCTCTGAGCCGGCTGTGAGCGGCAGAAGGGCTGGGACTGAAAGCCCCATCACAGAGCTCCTGGCCGCTAACCCCCGGCACTCTGAAGCCAGGGCAGCGTCCTCCCATACGAGCACGCAATCAGAGTTCCAGACTTCCAACCACCGACCCTCTCATTTTACAGAAGAGGAGTGTGGGACCCAGTGAAGTGATCTTCCCAAGTGACCTTCCACCCAGGGAGGTGGAGTGACAGTGAGCTCCTGAGTCCCTCTGTGGTCTGGACTGATCGGTACACGGGGGATTTGTTGGTAGGTGGCCAATGCACCAGCTCTGGGAAAATGCTGAAGGTAGAGGATGGACCCCGGGCCTTGGCTTTCTGTTATTGTCCCTTCTCCCCCCTGCACAGGTCTGTCCTCTCCCAACCTCCCCGGAGCTGTGATGTACTCAGTGATTCATTCAGTGACTGCATTTGGCCCCAGCAGACAAAACCCCTATTTGGATTAGTGCAGGGGAAGAGGTTCTGGCAGTAGGGTTTCAGTCCCTGGGGAGCTGAGTAGAAAGGTATTTTGCAGAGGAGGGTAACATTGTCCAAACTCTAATATGTGGTTTTTCAAAAGAGCTTGCAACCTTTTGGAACTCACATGATAGCAGAAGTCCAAAGCCAATGAGAGGAAATGACTGGCTCAGGGTCTGTCTGTGAGTTGGGGCTGTAGAAATCAAGGTTTTTCCATTTCTGGCTCTCTGCCTGCCAATTTTCTCTTCCCTCCATTATCATCAGGGCTTGAGCAGGAAGAGCTGCATATATAAGGAAAATGCCAGCATGTTTTCCCTGGATCCTCCCAGATCTAAGTAAGCCTGTGATACAGGAGCTTTTTCTCGCCCCTACCACTTTCATTTTTTTAAGATTTATTTATTTTAGAGAAAGAGAGAGAGAGACAGCATGAGTGGGAGGGGCAGAGGGGGAGGGAAGGAGAGAATCCCAAGCACACGCCCTGCTGAGGGCAAATCACGATGCAGGACTCGATCTCACAACCCTGAAATCACACCCTGAGCCAAAACAAAGAGTCAGATGCTTAACTGACTGTGTCAGCCAGGCGCCCCCATACCTCTTTCAAATAGACAAAGCACATCATCAGAGAGGACTTGGAGCGAGAGATAAGAAACCCAATGCTTAAAATAAGCCATAATGCCTTCTATTTGTTCAGCATCTAATATGGGCCAAGCGCTTATAATCATTCATCCTCTGATATAATCCGCACATCAATCCCATGACGTAAGCTCAGAGAGGTTAATCAGCCTGCCAAATGTCACACAGCTGGTAAGTATCAGAGCTGGCATTCAGAGTGAGCCCTGCATGTTTGGACTCCCTGTCATGCCACCTCCCGGCAATCCCAGCCTCAGTGGGTAACATCACAGTGGAGCGAAGGACCAGCTTCCAGTCTGCCTACAGGAGGATGTCTCTCTTGTCCCTCAGAGGCTGCCATCCCCCCGGGGTCCTTTCCATCCCACGTTTCTGGGTTAGGTTTTCTACCGCTCTGTTGCCATGGCACTAGGGGCTCTCGGCACTATTCAAAAACCCAGAAGAGGAAAATAAGAGGACTCGGCTCTTTGATTCGAGAGCTGACCAGTTCTTTTAAAAGATAAACTCAATCTGGTCCTTGAATCAGGATTAGAAATGGGAGACAGATAATGGCACTTGTAGGACTTGGAGTTATTTAGCTTCTCGTCCCAAGCTCAGCTCAGCTCACTTTTCAGACATGATCACATTCTTCTCCACAGGCTCTTAGCAAAAGCCCAGAGGAGAGATGGGACAATTCTCTGTCAGCTGCGACCAGAGGGAGGCTCGTGGCCCCCGCCCATGTGTCTGAACTTGGTCCTCTTCGCTCCTCTCCTGCCTGGCATCAAAGATAAAGATGTCACACTCCTGGCACTGTTACATGTAAATGGGGATTTATGTAACAGCCATGGTTTGCTCCATCAAGTTTAAAATACCAAGAAGTAAGTATGCTGCAAGGTTGGTGGTCTGTTGGAGATGAGAAGGATATTACTGTTTCAAGTCCTCTTCCCCCCCACCCAGCACTCACGTGGCATCTCCCAGTGGAACAAACAGAAGCCCCATGAGAATGAGCAAACCAGGGGAAGGGGTTTCTGCTACCCCCTTCAAAACGGCCTCTAGGAATTGAGACCACCTTCCTGCTGGCAGGGGGCAGCAATTTCCACCCCAACTAGATGCTCAGAGTATGCTCTGTTTGTCACTCACTCTCTTGGCTCTTTGGTTTTTCTCCGTGACTCTACTTGCTCTTAGCGCATTGGTATCGTGGAAGGAAAATGCCCTTTGGAATCAGGGAGACTGGGATTTAAAGCTCAGCTCCTCCTCAACTGAAGAGTTGAGTGATTGTAGACAAGTTGCTTAATATTCTCTCAGTCTCAGGGCTGAGGACAGTCTGGCTAGACCCATTCACTTTCTGATTTCCTGTCCTTGTTTACTTAAAATAAGGTGCCAGAAGATTCCAGTCCTTGCTTTTTGCTTTGGTATCCTAGCGCTTGCATTTCGAATGCTTTTAGCGTTCAGTTTTGGAAGCCACATCTCCAATCCACCAAGTTTTTATATTTAGACAGTAGGGTTTAAGCCTTGCTGACTGGTTCTCGATACAGAGGGATCTGTTGGGAGTTCTAGAACAGGAACACATACCAATTTCCGACTTGGCTAACCCACTGACTGATGAAAGGAGAGGAGACAGATCTTTTGCTTCGGTAAAGTATGCTGTTTTGTAACCAATCTCCCAGCTTGAAGGTGAGGCCAAGGATGTTAAACATTATTTGTTTAGTCATCTGCGAATCAGCACTCTCTGCTCTCCTCTCTCAGCCCAAACTGCAGAGAAAATTCTATTGGAAATCTGCAATAGTCCCAGCCTTGGGCAGCACATAAACAGTGAAGAGAGAAATGGCCTACAATTGTAGAACTTCCTATCCCAGTCAGTACGTTTGAAAACTGAGCACAATAGACACTGTATGGTAAAAATCCATCCAGCAAATCATCTTCATATTTAAACTAAACCATCTACTTACCTGTCTTGTCAGAATCAGTATCAAAGTCTGTAGGGCTTGGGGAGCTGAGTAATATTCTAGTAATGCAGGAGTTGCAATCTTTCACAAATCCTTCAGTGCCCAACAGGCCTGAGTTAAAATGCGTAAGCAGAGGTTTGGGGATTTGGGGAAAAATGGGGCTAGTGGATTTAGGGTTTCTTTTCAGGGTGATGAAAATGTTTTGAAAATTGATTGTGGTGACAGTTGCACGACTGCGAATATACCAAAAAAGCAATGAATTACATACTTTAAATGGGTGAATTTTATGACATGTGAATTGTGTATCAATAGAACTGTTTTTAAAAATTCCTTGGCCTCTAATTCTCAGTTTCCTTAGTATGACGTGGGGATAATAGCAGACAATGGTGTTGTGAAGACTGCGTGACTACAGTGAAGTGCCGAGCGCTGGATTTCAGTAAATGCTCAGTTAGTAGAAACTGTTATTGTCAGAGTAGCAATAGTAATAGTAATTAAAACAGCAGTGGTAGTGAAATCATTCCCATATCGCCCCTACTTTCTTAGTCCATTGAAGCCCCAACTCCCTTTCTTCTCTAGATTATTATCTCTACAGCTCATTTGAAAATTTGAAAAATTAATGACCTATCTTTTTGTGGTAGCTTTTACACTGCTGTCTGGAACAATGATTCATATCTTCTGTTCAGCTGGTTTTATAGTGAAAAGTCACTTTCTGCTTGTTTATACCATCTTTCAACTAGACTATGAAACCCCAAGGACAGAGAAAGTATCTCAGGGCCCCTCTCAACACAACTTGCACTTGGAGGCGCTCAAGATGATTTCTTGACTGGATTTTACTATTGGAACTGCTGGGAGTATGAAATTAATGTCCTCACAGCCTCTTTTGTCCCTCAGTTCCCCCACCTGTCCTTTCTTTTCTAATTTCCATCTAGTAGCCTATCAATCATCTATCTTTGAATGTGAAGCATCAGTCTTTAAAAATGGCTTCCTCCACTTTCTACCACCCCTGTGAGTCAGACAGTACACCAGAGCTGAGAAGAAATTATTGTTCCAGCTGACAGATCATCAGTTAGAGAGTCTTGCACAGAAGGGTGGATATGATACCCTTGCTGCGTGTTTCTTTGAGGAAGTTTAATAAATGGGGCCCCAAGAAATCTTTTGCATACAGAATCCTGGGCCCCAAAATGGGCTTCCAAGGAGTGAAAGGGTCTCCTTACTTGAGAAGTATCTTCTTCCCTGGTTAGCTCATTGTTCTATGTAGCTGAAGGATCTCTTTCTTACCAAAACAAAGAAAACCACACAGATCAAGTCATTAAGGTAGCAAATGAGGCTTGGCACCTGGAGGAAATAGAACCACTTATGATTAAGAATGAATCTGAATACCCCCAACAAAATAGAATCCACAAACTGGCAGAATACATCCCCTAGGGGTGCCAGGGTGGCTCAGTTCCTTAAACATCTGCCCTGGGCTCTGGTCATGATCTCAGGGTCCTGGTATAGAGCCCCAATTCCTTCCGGGCTTCCTGCTTAGCGGGGAGTCTGCTTCTCCCTCTTCCATTGCCTCTGCCCCTCACCTCCCAACCCTGCTTGTGCTCTCTCGCTCTCTCTCTCAAATAAATCAATTAAAATCTTAAAAAAAAATACACCTCCTAACTACTGCCACCTTACATCATTGGACACACGTGGCTAAACATGGCAGGAGTGAGTGAAAATGCCGTTGGTGGAAGAAGCTCTGTTGATTAATTTGGAGTACGGATTGTGAGGCTCAAAAGCAGATTGAGTGTGCACTGTATCTTTAACAAATGACCCAGATTCCTCTCCCGACTAGCAACTCTGTGTATTAGAATGCTTTTAGCTGCAAGTAACAGAAACCCCTGCTCAATCAATAAAGAACTTGATTAGCTCACATAACAGGAAGGCCAAAAGAAAAGCAATTGTTTCACAATTGATTGAAATAGGGGCTTGACAATGTCACCAAAGACCCAGGTTCTCTTCATCTCTCTGCCCTGTCACATGCCATGTTGGCTTTAATATCAGGCTGGTAGCAACTTGGCAGCAACAATTTTCAGCATCTCTTCCAGACACTCCCCCATCTCTTAAGAGGAAGAAAGCATTTTGCAGAGACTTCACAGCTCTAGCCACTGGTAAGGGGAAAAGGAATACCCCTCCCCCATTCAGGCCTACTCTGGAGCTGGGGATAAGGTTGGCACATGGCCACACTGAGAATGGAGGATATATGAACACAACTGGAGTTCTGTTGGGAAAGAAAGGGAAATGGGGGCTATGTAGAAAACCAAGCATGACCATTACACAAACCATCCAAGGACATAATGGGATGACTGGTGAGGGTTAAACACCTAAATGAGCATATAGACTGAAATTATATTCTCAACAGACTTAGAATGATAGGGTTTATCCTTCCGTAGAGACGATGCAAAGCAATCTCTCTTAGGAACTCCAAAAGAAGGTCAAATCATCCAAAAAATATGCAGCAGTGAGTGGAAGTGACATGAAGGTAGCTGAGAGAAGGAAGAGAACATGTGGGTGATGACTAACAAAACCCACAGGCTTCTGCAAGCTTCTGAGATGTGTAAATGCCAGTGGGAAATGAGGGTGGAGGAGGGGATGTGTCACTAGCTGTTTCCAGCAGCACTGTGACTGTCTGATAAATCAAGGGTGTCAGTGTGAGTATCCCTAGCTTATTAAGTTAATGGTAGTAAATTTTTTTCAGATACAGAAGGGACCAAAACCAAGTTCACAGGCAATAGCCAACTCAAAGCAGGATAACAAGTTTCTCTTTTAATTGTCCTGGCATCACTATCTACACATCTCTGATGGTCATGGTTTGACACTTTCATAGCCCACAAGGATTAGGAAACCAGAAATGCCGATATCTTCCCATCAGAGTTTTTGTAGGGACTGTTACTAATTATTGGGCAACACTCTCAGTTAACAAAACAATTATCATAAATGATCCCATTAATTTTTATGTAAGATAGGTATTTGTTGTTATCACTCTTTACAGTTGAGGAAACTGAGACTCAAAGGAGTTAAGTGACCTGTTCTAATCTTCATGGTTGTTGAAGAATCAAAAACATACCTGGGGTGGCCTTTCATACAGGCGGAATAACAATGTGCTTTTTATTGCATAATTTGTGGCATCTCTGAGGCTCTGGAGATTCTTAGAGACTTTCTTCCATTTTGCCCTGAAACTGAGCCTGAAACTCCCACTAGTGGGAATACGTTCCTTGAGCTAAGATGCCATGTCGGAGGAAGATCCCTCCCATAGGGTCCATGTACCGCCTTGGAAAATGGAAAAGAAATGGGCATCCAATTCTCCATCAATTATTTTTCAGCGTCCATCCATGCTTCCCTGAAATCCAGGGCTGTGTAGCCAAATCTGACATGGAAAACAGAAAGCCAGAGGTCCAAGGAATAAAAGAGCATACTTAAACCAAGAGGGCTGAGATTAGTTATGGGAGGGGGGAGGGGAGGGGCAGGGAAGATGCCACAGGATTCCATCTTCTTTCTGATAGAATAGGACAGAAAGGATTAGGTAATGCCTCAAGCAGCTGGGAAAAAGGGCAGGCAGTGGATGGGGAGTGGGGGGCGGGGCGGTGGTGTGCCTTAGAGCCCGAAGAAAAGACTTGAAAGGGAAATGATTTCTAGCCTAGATAAAACCCAAAGGAATCTGAGTTAGGCTCCTGGATCTTGAGCCTTCCTTAGGACTCTAGGTTCCAATCCTCAGCACAGGTTGCCAAGGACACTAAATCAAGTAAGTAGAACTCCCCAGTGTAAAGAGTCACATACGGTGCTGAAGTAGCACAGCCTGGTGCCCAAACACGAAGAGGCAGCAAGGCTGATTTTAGGCTGCACCATGCTCCACTTCGGATTTAGCTTGAGTCATGCTGCCCTCAACCCTGGAATTGCTTGTTTCAGAACTGGGACAAAGTGCCTCAAATACCCACCTTTACCTTTACTCCCACCACTCTCACCAGCTTCCTGAAGAAACAGAAAAGGGATTTTTGAAACTCTGAGACATGTACCAGCCAAACTGGCAGTTCAGATCATTTGCCACTAATCTCCCAGGAATCCACTTTTTGTGTCCCCTTTTCTCTTTCGGTGGTTCCTCCTCCCCCTGTCGTAATTACACCTCTTCCACAACCCATTTGTCTTCTTCTTGGAAGAGAGTCTGGGAGAAATCTGTTCTAAAGCAGAGTGAATTTAAGTCATTTGACAACTTATATGCCATGAAGTGAAAGGTTATATCACCATTTAAGAAAGGTATTTGGGAGGCAATAAGGAAGGAAGAGATTCTCCAGACTTTCAGTGTTACACCCATAAGCAGCCTCCTGTTGTCTCTACATATAACCAGTCCTCGTTACTATTGCCACTACACATGTGAAAGGTTTTACTATTATAGGGAAAAAACACATTACACTTGTTATAAACCAAAAATATTTAGTCATTCAAGTGAAATATAAGGATGATCAAGACGCAGGCTCTATCTTCAAAGCTTTCCCAATCCAGTTGAGGGGATGGATGGCATCTTGCAAACTAATAATTTATATACCAGGACATGAGCCAAGTTTCGTGGAAGCCCAGAGATGTGCCTGGAGGATCTAGGTGATGATCTAGAAAAGAAGTTTATTAGGTTAATAAAAGGGAAAAGGAAAAAAAAAAGTACAGGTTTTGTGGTTAGAAGTTATGGGCTCCAGTCCTAATTCTGCCATTACAGTGTGGTCTCGGGAAAGTCGTTTAGCTTCTCTTTCTTTGTATGCAAAGTGAGAAAAATAATAATATTAGCCTCACTGAGTTATTTCAGAGATGAACTGAGATAATATGGAAACATACTTCCTAAACTGCAAAGCACTCTTAAACAAAAGGCTAACCGTGTTCAGACGGTGCGAGTGACCATGCAGAAGCTTCTGTGTAAGTGCCATGAAGGCAGGGCTGGGTTCTTCTCACTGGTTACAGTGCCCAGCAAAGCATCATGTTCCCAGAGAGAGAGATCAAGAACAGTCTGCTTCCAAAAGAGCTCTGACTTGGGGAAAGAAAAAGGCCAATGTTTGTCCTTAGTGGCCAGTGCTGCTCAAGCCATCCCTGGGGGGCAGAGCCGAGAGGTGCAATGGAAGAAAGACGGCTCTCGCAGGAGGAGTTGGCCTCAAACAGTATCTCCAGATGGAATTTCAGCTGGAGGCACACAGCAGCAGCTGAGCTCAGAGAGATGACTGAGGTTTTCTGGACCTACTCTCCGGCTGGCGGGTGAGATGAATCAGAAAGGAATAGAGGACAGGTGGTGCAAGCAGAAGGGAAAGGAGATGGGATGAGCAGAAGCAAAAGAGAGGTCATGATACAGGGTTACAGTCTAAATCCTTTGCTTGGGTGGAAATTCTCAACTAATACAACTGCCACTGGATATCGCTATAGCCTCATGAAGAGATACTTTTTAGAAAGAGGATAACCACAGATTATGAAAGTTGGAAGAGACCCTTTAAAATGATCTAATCTACGCTTTCATTTCACAGATAAGATGAGGGTTAAGAGAGGTGAAATTCAAAGTCAAAACACAAGTT
This sequence comes from Ursus maritimus, assembly GCF_017311325.1. Taxonomy (NCBI): domain Eukaryota; kingdom Metazoa; phylum Chordata; class Mammalia; order Carnivora; family Ursidae; genus Ursus; species Ursus maritimus. The sequence goes on from NW_024423453.1 coordinate 63,831,755, forward strand.
CCCGAGAAAACAGAACTAGGATTCGGGTCTTCTAATTCCCAGGTCAATTTGTTTCTCACTACTCAGTAATTGAATTAAGGTGAAGTTTGAGGGGTTGGAACAAATAAACCCAATACTACAGAGGATTGAAGAATGAATAAGGATTTTACTCCATTCACATAACAGTCACAGTGTGAGTGGTCTATGGGGTTGGATTCCCAGGATATATACTGATAAGGAGACTTTCATGCCAGAGCGTTATTAGGGAGTGCTTTCTGGAATAGCAGCCAGCAGAGGAGCTGCTGCAATTGCAACAGAAGCTTCAGCTCTATAGCTGGGATGCCCTTTTCTGTTGTCCGAAATTGAGGCATGGGGGCCAGGCCTTTTGACCTCGCATTGACCAATCACTGGATGTGGGTTGCCGCTGGAGGAGGGAATGGAACCTAAGGAGGGGCAGCTCTCTTTGGCCAAGAGCAATTCCTGAAAAATCCTCAGCAGCCAATGTTCCCAAAATCTGGGGGAATGAGTGTTTCAGGCCTGAAGGGGGAAATGTAGGCAGCCCATCACCGGATCCATCACAGTAGTTCAGGTTTTGGAAGAGGGGCAGGCAACAGTCTTACTCTACATGGCCATTCAAGGATCCAAACATTGCTTAGCCATCCCTCAGAAAACTGTCACCATCCCTATTTCCAAAACTGGGTCACCATATTGTCTGGGTTCACAACATGGGAAGGAGGTAGAGAGCGTGGCAGAGACACACCAATATCTTAAGTAACAGAACTGGCAGTGGCTGAGGTTCTGGTGACAAGAACTCAATTGTATGGCCATACCTAATCACAAGGGAAGCTGAGAATGGTAATCTTGCCATGAAGCATGTGCCCAGCTACACTTCCGCTATCTGAGAGAGCATACTACAAGGGCCCTAGACTGCCATTTATTTTTTGATGTAATGTATGTTTAAAATTATCTCTTGTTTTGTTCCTCCCTTTGGGGCTGGATAACACATGTTCCTTGAGACTCTTCTGCCCTATCATTCTTCCTGAAGCCAAATTTTCTCCAGAGAGAATCACTCCCTCCAAGGCAGTGGTCAAAGCCAGAATGCTCTCCAGATAGGGGTCTTTCTCACCTGCCCTTGAAGTGACCAGAAAACTATCAAAGAGACTTTCAGGGACTATCAGTCTGTTCTAGAGAAAACCTAGGTTCTAGGGTTTCTCTGTGCCCAGTAAAACCTGGAGGGCACAATGGCTTCGAGGTTTTGCCCCTCCCCATGTCCGTGATGCCGGAGTAGCTACAGAGACCTGTCAGGTTGAAGTTTTGCTTATGTCATCATTTGTTAATATGCCATCTCTCCCTCCCAAAGTCTGGCTGGTCATAGCTGCATCTCTTCTGGCTCAATGCCCAACATGGCCTGACCTCACATATTTTATATCAGAACCTTGTAACCTAGCTGCTTTTGAAGAAAGAGCTGGATTTGTCAGGATCCAGGGAAGGCTTTCTGAGTATTCTGTCCAAAATCCTAGAACTGAACTAATAATTCTGATTCTCTGAAACCCAACAAAGCCTTCCAAAGTTGCAATGCAAAACCATTTTTTTCTTTCTTTCCGTTTTTGATTCTATGGTCACAATAAACCCACAGAAATCATCTTTCTTATAGAGCATTCTCTTAGGCCGCCAATCCAGAGAAGGAGAAACTGGGATCTACATTCAAGGTGTTTCTAATAGTCATGCAGGGAGCATAGCTGGAGTAAAAAAGGTCCAGGTGTGACCCCCCCCCCAACTTGCCAGGGACTCCAATCACCAAGGAGGAATGATAAGGCCTATATTCTTACTGTGAGCACAAATTCTTCTTTAAAGAATGTTCAGAGATCTGTGGCGCTTTCAGTAAGTATAACTCTGCCCATGAAGTCATTCCTCTTGAATACACATCCTCACCATTGCTTTCTGTAGTCAGTACTTTGCAGCTTACAAAGCACATTTACATCCATTAACTTAGGGATTTCCAAAAAAGGGTGCAAGCATGTACCTGTGCCAGGAAATATGCAGAAACATCCATGGAAGTGTATGAAAAAAAAATATCAGAGCCCCCGGGTTATATTCAATAGCAGAAATTGATCTTTATTAATATCTAATACATGGATTGACATTGATGACTTTTTGTCCCTGTGCCAAAAGCCCAGGTGTAACTGATAGTAAACATGTTACCTGAGGGAAGAGTGACAGCCCCCAACGTGGAAGGCTCAAGTGGGGTTGCAGATTATATGATCTAGTTTTAATTAAACTAACCCCTCCCTCCCCCAACAAAGGGATGCTTGGCTCAGAAATAAATCCCAAATGGAAGTGAGTACTTATAACACAAGCAACAAGAAAAGGCAGGGCTGACACTTTCACTCCTAGTAAGAATGTAACCATGTAACAGCCGTATTACAAGATCAAAATAATAATGACTTACTCATATCTAAGAAGTTGACCAAAAATTTTTGCAATTATCTTAACTGTTTGAAATACCATTTAGCATCCACTACCATTAATAATGAATCTTATTCTTAATGTATATTATGACTTGAGCTACTAGCTAATGATATGTGATGTAATTTACAAATATATAATTATACATATATTGGGGGTACACATGCAAATACATTTTTACCAATGGAAAACATTCTCGAAAAGATTGGGAGACAGTTGCCATAAATCATTTCAACAATTCATGATCACCCTGTGAGTGGTATTATTCTGCAGCTAAGAAAATGGAAACCCAGAGACCATGAGCTATAAAACTTATGTGGAAGTGAAGACCAGCCACCAACAAAACTGACACCCCAAAAGCTGAGTGAGTGATTCAGGCAAATATCTGTGGAAATGAAAAAGCATACCCCACCCCTCTATCCACTGAGCCCCAGGCTCTGCCCCGTTCTATTCCCAACAGATTATGCCAGGAAAGCCGGCTCCACAAAGAATATCTCATTCTATCAGGCTGAAAGATGTCGCCCTGAATCCTGGAAGCCTGCAGACACATCATCCTTTAAGAAAAAAAAGCCAGGCATTTGTCCTAGGATGCTTTAAAGAAACTGTCAGCATGCCCCATCAACAAACACAAATGTTGCCTTAGTATATAAGTCTGGATGGTGCAGGAAGCAAGATCACAGTCCCAGATGATTGAATCTGACTTCACAAGGGGCGGGGGGTTGGGGGGTGGGCTGATCTTGGCAAGAGCCAAGGTTTCTCAAAGTCATTCCTTTGGGGGTTGCAATGTTTAAAAGAAAATTTGCTCCCACCACTAAAACTCACTGGGTGGAAATAGCCCTTGGAAGAATGGAAACCCATTTCCCTCTGCAGCAATCCAGTCTGCCTCCCAAAGCTCAGAAATGTGCTGTGCTCAGCATTCCTGTGCTGATGCAGCATCCATGGTCAAAAAGGCGGGCGGCTGCAGCAGCCGCAGCAGCAGTTGCTCTAGGGGTGGAAATCAGCTTGCACCATTTCTACCTCATTTGGCAGCAGAAGCACCAAGTCACAAGGAAGATGAGGTTCTAGTCCAGAAGCAGCTGGGCTATATCACTCTAAAGGTGGTGAGTAAAATGGCTATTCACTGGGGCATTACGTTTTTGTGCTATTTTCCTAAGTGAAGATTCTGGGTGTAAGAGGGTGTGTGTGTGTGTGTGTGTGTGTGTGTGTGTGTGTGTGTGTGTGAGAGAGAGAGAGAGAGAGAGAGAGAGAGAGCATGTGTAATTGTACACATGTATGGGCACTCATATTGTCACTGATCAGTGATACTTGGAAGCTGTAAGTAGAATAAATAAATAGAATGTAGTGTGGTCAACCTGGAGGGGGTCATAGAAATCGTGAATTCCAAGCACCTTATGTCATAGAAGAGGATCCTGAGGTTCAGAGAAGTGAAGCCCTTTGCCAGAGATTAGAGAGTTAATAAGTGGCCAGGTCTAGAACCTAGTGTCCTGATGCCCAGTGCAGGATTCTTCCCATCGCTCTACATGGGTATAAGATGACTGTCTCTATGCCAAGAGACCTGTATCCCTGGGAATAGACTGAAACCTGCAGCCACAGTATCAGTGTCACCAAGACCCTTCTCGATGTTTCCAGTAAACATGGGAAGTCATTTCTAACTCACTGCAGCCTGGGGCACAGCAGCAAAACAGCAGCATGTGTTTGCCATAAATTGCTCCAGTCGTAATGGCCACCTCCTCCCCCGAGGTTATTCCTCTGGTCACACTGCAAACAAAGTGTATACAGCACCAGCAAATCTTCCCCGCCAGGTCAAGTGGGCTGTTGATCGGGTTGGAGAGTATGTTTCATCAACAATATCCCTATTTGCTGAGAGCCACCCATATACTAGGCATCATCCTATTCTTTATCTCAGTCCGTTCTCATCACAGTGTTGTGAAGCATCATTACCCACCTCTGACAAGTAAAACTGAGGCTGGGGGTGATTCACGTATGCAGGCTATTTTGGCTCTGTCGAAAGTTCCTAGGTCTTCCAAGAACCACGGTTTTAAAAACAGCTATTTTCTGTGATCCTCCTTACCAGAATGACCACTGCCCCTTAAATGGAAGGAAATGTTCTCTCCTTAACGAAAAGCCATTATCTGCAACATTCTGGATCAAATGTGTAGTCAGATCAGGGAGAATGACATTGAACATTTGCAGACTCTGATTCTAAATTAGGCATCGTATGGGCCTTTGGGGTTCTCTCAGGTTTTTCTCCTATTTGTCTGGATTCTGGTTCAAGGGACGATTGCACCACATGCATAAGAACCCTGGCTTTTTAATACAGCTCTAGTCCTCATTATGCGAGCGGGACTAAGTTTTCTTCTCTGAGGCTCCTCATTGATAACCTGACAACAAAGACTAAGTTATCTCTATCCTTCCTTTGACCATTGAAATGCTCGTGTATTTGTTCATTCATTCACTTACTCAAGTGTTGCCTGAGTTCCCATGACGCGCCAGATGTAGCACTGGTGGTGGAAGGAATGTTAGAGAGAACTGCCTGCAGCCCCACACCTTCCAAGCCTGCAGGAGTTATTTGCACAGGTGTAGTGCTGGTCAACCTCCATCAAGACTCTGTCCAGCATACTTTCTGTGAACTAAGGACGCCCTACCTCAAGTCCCCTCCCAGATCGAAAGGACTGGAATTTCCTTTCCCCCTGCTCTTTTCTATAATAACATGTATTGAGTACTCAGTAAAACACAGTGCCAGGCACTATGCTGAATAGTTTTCATACATTACGTCATTGAATCCAGACAATAATCCTATTCAGTAGATCATATGATTAGCCTCGATTCACAGATGAAGAAACTGGCAACTTGACCAAGATTGTAGTTAAAAAGTAGTGGGGACAGAGTTTCCATTTGGGATAACGAGGAAATTTTGGACATAGATAGTGATAGTGATTTTGCCACATCATGAGTATACTTAATGCCACTGAATTGTACAGTTTAAAATGGTTAATGGGCACCTGGATGTCTCAGCCAGTTAAGTGTCTGACTCTTGATCTCAGCTCAGGTCTTGATCTCAGGGTTGTGAGTTCAAGCCCCATGTTGGGCTCTATGGTGGGCATGGAGCCTACTTAAAAATAAAATAAAATAAAATGGTTAAAATGGTAAGTATTATGTTATGTTTATTTTACCATGACAATAAATATAGCAGTGGAGAAATTTAACCTAGGTAGCACTGACTGCAAAACCTTCAACCCCAACCATTCCTCATTCATCCTTACCACAGACAAGACTCAGAAAGGAGTCTCCTCTCTAATGGAGGGTTTAGACTTTTCTTTTGTTGGTTTGTTTTTGTAGTTTCTTAGGAAGCCACAAAGTAGTGCCCACACATTGGGAAAGTTCCTTTCTGTGTTGAAGGTCAACAGTAGCCTATTCTGAATTGCAATCAGATTCCCAAGTCTGGAAGAATCAGAAATCACTTCCATGTTTCTTCTCCCATTCTTCTCCCAGCCTATAAGCTAAAGCTCTGTCTACAAACTCAATTCAACTTCAAACACGTTTAAATATTAGGTAGCTCCTTTGCACCAAGTGCTGGTGTAGGTGTTGCGGGGGAGCAGAGATGAGAAAGATATCGTTTCCACCTCCAAGAGCTTGCAGTCCAGCTAAAGGGGCAAATGCAGAAATAGGAAGAAACAAAGTCATTGAATAGAATTGCTGAGTATCTATGCTAGATGTGAAGGCTATAGAAACGAGCACAACAATTTTAGTCTACAGCAAAGATGGCACAGATTCAGAGTGAAGGGACTTCAGAAGGGAGAGACTATATTCTGTTGAGAGAGAAAGGTATTTGCATGGGGGATTTTTCTCCTCATCCATAATATAGCCATGGACCTATTCCAGATGGTATTAGAGTCTAAATCTCGCCACCTGTCCTTCCTTTTTTTTTTTTTCTCCTCTCATTATTTTTTTTATCCTCCTTTCTTTAGGCTCGCTCTGTTTTCCTTCTTTCTAATTTTTTCTATTGGACACTTAGATCATTAATCTTTGGCCTTTCTTCTGTACTAATGTAAGCATTTTAAGACTAAGTTCTCCTTTAAGCGTTTCTAATGACTGCAAGACACAAAGTCTTGATATGTAGTATTTTAATTAATTAATATTTTACAATGTGAGTTCTTCTTAGACCAGGGAGCTATTCGGGGGAAAATGGTTTTCTTTCCCCAAATGCATGGGGAGAAGCAAGTGGATTTTTTTTTTTTTGCTAATGATTTCTCACTAAATTCTATTGTAGTCAAATAATACATTCTGTATGACATCATATCATAGTATTTGTTGAGACCTCATTTGTGGGCTACTACAGGATCAAGTTTTGTAAATGTCCCATGTATGCTCAAAGAAAAATGTAATTTTTCTAATTACTGATCAGGGATTTCCAAGCTTGCCCATTGTAGCAAGCTTCATAGTGTGGTGTTCAAATGTTCTATATCTTCTCCAACTGTTTTTATCAATGACTAAGAGAGGTACATTGAAATCTCTTCCTATCATTTCTAATTTAACTTTTTCTTCCAAAATTATGTCATTTTTTTGCTGTTATATTTTGAAGCTATGTTTCTAAGGGCATACAAGTTTAGAATTGTTCTACTTAATTGTTCTTCTTACAGTGGTTTTTATGTGGAGAGCATCTTAACCACCAGCAATGTCTTTTGTCTTCGAGTGTATTTTATCTGACATTAATAAACTACACCGGTTGTTTTTTGTGTTTTTTTGGGGGGGGGGGCTGGTATTTACCTGCTATTTCTTTTCCCATCCTTTTCCTTTCAGCCTTTGTTAACATGTTTTTTATGCATCTCTTGCAAATAGCCCATAGCTAGCTTTTTATTTCTGGTCCAGCTATATTTATTTCCCTCAAGCTTTACTGTGTCATTCAAAGAAGAGTCATATATCTTACATTAAAATTGTAGATGCTAACTTCTGGGAGGTTTTCAGGTTTCTTATTGCCAGAAATGAAAGGTCTAGGACCCCGTTACTTAAGGAGATTTCTAAGGGGGCTTCTTACCATTTCTTCCTTTAGGGTGTTAAAAATTGGCCCATTCTCTCCCTCAGTCCGTACCGTTCCATCACATCAAACAAGTCCTACATTTCGTCTTGTCCTTCCCAGACATCCCCAAAGAACGTCACATCTAGAGCTGAAGTCTTCAGTGTCTCCTCTTTATTCCTGCTAATAGATTGTACCAGAAGTGAAATGATGATGAAGGAGACTTTATGGATTGGCACTTCCTTGAAAACAGACCTTAATTTCAAGGCTCAGTTCTTCAAAAGAAATGGAGTTACTTAGACCCTTGGAAAATGTGGTTACAGTCGGCCTTCTCTGAAATTAATGGTAATGCCATTACCACAAGGCATTGGGGAACTTCTCTGGCTTTCATCAAGAACAAATTATACTAATAGTCTTTCTTTGCCAATAGCAACAAAGCTACCCTTTTTTAAAGGTAAAAATCAATGTCTTTAATATTTGTTGAGCACTTACTACAACAAGGCACTACGACAAACCACCGTGGTCCTTTATTTTTGATTTTGGGGTTGGTTTTTTTTTTTTTTTGGTTTTTTTTGTTTGTTTTTGCATTATGTCATTTTATCCTGACAATAACTCTCTGAAGTAGATGTAATTATTATCCCTGTAAAAGGGAACTTCCAAAGCTTGGGGTTCTGTCAGAGTTGTGCTCAGGCCCAGTGAGAGAGCAAGTCAACAGACTCTACAGCTTCCCCACAAAGAATGCTACCTCTTCTCATCTGGTTTCCTACACAGATGTGCAGCCCTTTGGTGACTTCCATCCAGTTAGTAACTGTGTAGGCTTGGGCGAGGTGCTTCACTCCTCTGGGCCTCGATGTCCTTATGTTTTAGCTCTCAGGTTCTCCTGTCTGACCACTTCACACACACAATGGGGCCACGACTGCCAGTCAGCCTGGGGAGGTGGAGCTGCTTTTCTGTAGGAGCTTCTGGTGTCTTCAGGATGTGCAAACTGTCCCCCAGAATTCAGGAGGAGCTCATAACTGTATTTCTCCCTGTTTCATCATGTGCTATCTTTACAATGCTTGTCCAGTCAGATTGTGGGTCAACTATGGGATACGTCATGAAATAATCCTTTCCCAGACTCCCCTTCTGCTGGGGAGAGGGGGGGAGGGCGTCATGGACCACACAGCATGTGGCCATGCATTTTGCCTGCCGGCTTCTCTGCTCCCTCTTTTTCTGGGGTGGAGGAGGGGAGGGAGGGAAAGGAGCAGGCGTCGTCTCTGGGCGCACCTTCAGAGAGAAGGCGGAAAGACAGAGGAGACAGGTGTTCTCTCAGTAAATAATAGTCCCAGGATGCCAGCATTATCATCATCCCTGTATTGCACGTGGAAAACTAGCCCAAAGTAGACAGGTAGTGGGGCGAGTATGTGGTCCCACACTTGTTCTAGAGAACCCACCCTCTCTGGTAGAAGCCAAAGACCTATGCAAAACCAGCACAATTTCAAAAGTGCCAGGAAAGCATCCTGTTTTCCCCAAATAGCCATCATTCGCTGGCTTACGGGTTCCCAAAATGCTATTAATTGCTGTTATGACCTTTTTAAAATCCTCTTCAGAGAAGAAACATAGGTAGGTGCAGGTTACTGAGTTGGGATCTTGTTCCAGAAGCATCGGGAGAGAGCCTCATGAAAGGGGAGAAGAGAATAGAACAAAGAAAGCTTGGAGCTCTGGGTGAGTGGAAAGAACCCCTACACCCTCCACTTCCCAGTAGGAGAGGAATTAGGCTCAGAAAAGGAAAACGATTTGTCCAAGGTCACTGTGGCAAAGGAAGAACCAGAACAGGCCTCCAGACTCCCCGGCCAGTAGCCTATAACACGCGTGTCTTGCCGCACGCTGGCTCCTTGATTAGACAGGGAGCTCTCTTGGTAATAGTGTGGTTGTTGACATGTAATGAGTAAGGAATGCGGAATGAAATGCCATCATTTCCTGTCCTAGGGTGGCCCGATAATTTAAAAACATGTATTAAACAGAGAAACGGTTCCCATAAAAACTAACTTCCCATTGTTTCTTTTATTCCCTCCTACCTTGTCCATCACTTGCTTCGGTCCACTATTTCCCTTTGTAGTGTCTCAGCTCAGAGACTCTGATTATGCACCAGAAACTGGGAACCTCTCTGCCAAGCAAGAGCCCAGTTTATCAGCCCTGCCTTGGGGGAGACAGGAAGCAGGAGATCACCCAGAACAAAATGGAAGTGTATTCACCTTGGTTTACGGTCTTCCATCCTGAGAATTTCCCCTGGGGAACTCTGCCCTCATATGAGCCCCTCTGTCAGTCTCTATTCTCCAACTCCCCTCCCCCCACCCCATCCCAGGTGATGAAACACTGCATGCGACTGGTTAAGATGCTGTTTAAATGCAGAATGTTATTATCACCATATATCACCCAGATCAGTTTTCTAGGTCGTCCTAGATGTCAGAATGATGCAAGCCAACATTTTTATTATTTAGGCTACAGTATACTAAGTTTATGTTGATTACTCTAAGTATCATCTTTGAAAGATAACTAGCATTAAAGTGTTGATAATGTTCCACTTTTGCAATCATATTTGCATAGTGTACAACAGAGTTTAGCAGGAAAAATTATCTTAAGTGGTGTTTCTCATCTGCTCTGTCAGTCTCACACTGCTTGCTTCGACTTGGTACATGAGGCAGGACAAACGCTTACATTTTTTTTTTTTTAATATCAGCTTTACATTATAGAATGTTATTCTAGTGCCTTCTGGGAAGCCTGTAGCATGGAGTTGTAATGGAAAAAGCAGAGTCTTGGGGGCCGGTCGTAACTGAATTCCAATTCCAGCTTATGCACTTGAGAAAGTCATTTAACTACTCAGGGAAGCAGCCACTTCTTCTGTAAAATGGAGTTAGCAAGGCTGTGAGATTGTAGATAACGTATGAAAAACACCTAGACAGCACCGGGCCTGGTAGGCAGCAGCCTGGCCTGCAGCAACCCCCTTTGTTCCCCACACAGTGTTTTTAAATGCCCGTTGACCGCATGTTGAAATTAAAGCTGGGAAGTAAGCTGAACATTCTCCGCACCATACTTTGGCCTTCCAGCAGAGTCATATATGCAGATAATCTGTTTGATGTTGCTCAGCACAGAAGGGACACTGATTTTATTTTATGAACAATAGTTGAATGTCTCCTGAGTGTCGGCTACTGGGAAATAAATATTGTAGATTTCATTTATTCATTCATTCATTACAAACAAGCTATCCTCCAAACGACCCCCTAGTTCTTCCTTTCTCCCCTTTACTTTTTTTTTTACACTCCCCCAGGCCTACTACGGTCTTTTGCCCAACTGGATGCTATTTTTCATTTTCATCTTGTCACCACCTAATGTCCAAATTTATTTAAATCATCCTCAGACACAATCCTACAAGATATGAATCACATTCAGAGTTTTTCTTTTTTTTTTCCCCCTCTGACTTGTCAGCTGTCTCATTTATGATTGACAAGATTTCCATTTCAGTAATTTCTACTAATTTTGCTTCAAATCTGTATATCTAATGAACACACCAATCGGCACCTCATTATTAGTCAGGACCATTTTTTTCTAGTGTAATGCCCTGACTTCATAATTTACAGTACAAGGTAGCTGCCTCTAAATGAAACTCGAAGAAAGCCTTGTCCAGTTTGCATGAAAACAGTATCTGGCATGTGAGTACAAACAGAATATCCTCTCTAGGCTCTCATCCTTTATGCATATGAACACTGTTTGCATGCCCCAGTCGGGCTCTTAAACCCAAATAAGGCTTTTCTCTTTGTAAAGGTATGTTGAATTGTATATCTCTGCATAAAGACGCAAAGAAAAACAGTTTGTGTGCACCCCCCCAAAAAAAACCCACACAATAAAAAAAAAAACACAGTCCAAGTTCTCCAATGCAAACACAATCTGACACATGCTAAAAATTGCCTGAAGCACTGGCGAGTTATAGATCTTCTCCCTGGGGCAGATAATTCATTAGGAAATAGCCTCATGCCCTATGTAGCAATTGAACAAAAATATTTACTTGTGGTAATATCAGATGATAAGGGGAGCAGGGTTTCTTTCTGAGCAAGGGGGAGGGAGAGGCATGCAGTAGAGGCCCGTCATAAGCATTGCAAATGAATCATTAGTCGTCATCCTGCAATCTAGGTCAGGATGGAGCCGAAGGGAAGGGCTTTTAAATCGGCTACAGGGCTCAGGTTGGATCTGCTTGTGTGAAGGCACAAGGGCAGACACGTTGTGGTGAGGCATTCTAAGGGGGATAGAAAAATGCTTTCACCTGAGACAGGGACCTTTTCCTGACCCAGAGAGTAATCAAGGATAAAGAGGGTTGTACTTTCAGATGAATGCCATTTAAACACACACACACACACACACACACACACACACAACGTTTCTCTAAGCCTTCTGTGTTCAACTTTTCAGGCCCTGAAGAGTGTCTGCCACATAGATGTTAAAAGGGAGAGAATATTTTTCAGACTCAGGAACATGTGGGTTGTGTTTTAAACAATACAATCGTATGCTATTTAGGTCAAAAAGGACTTTATAAGTCATCTACTCCAGGCATCTCGCGCTGAATAAGAGGATATGAAACGAGGAGAGAGGGACTTACTTGCCCAAGGTCAGATGAGTCACCTTCATCATACAACTGTTCAATTTTCTTTTGTTTCTTAAAATTCTGTGTTGTGCAATAGGAATAATTTATTAAATAAGGCAGAAGCAAAACAAATGGACTTGGTAACTGCCACCTGCTAAACTAGATCTGTGTCAGATACTCTTGCCAGGGGCCTCATCCTTCCCTCAAAATGATGATGGAAGGCTATTTGCCGGACCGCTGTCTTGGGGGTCCTTCCCGAAAATCTCAGGCCCTGGCTTTAATGTGATCATTTTCTGGGCACTCAATCCACTTGGCCAAAGGCTCTGAAACTTTTGTGTGACTCCTGCCCTATCCCTCTGGGGCCACAAGAGGCTGGCAGGTGGCAGGGTGTGTTTTTCTAAATACATTCTGAAATATCCCTAACACTGGAGACATTTAAATAGGAAGACTTGAATTTCAAAATTAAATCCAAGCTACGCGCTAAATGTAGTTGCTAAGGTCGGTTGGCTATTTCTTTGATTTGCCAAAATCAGAAGAAAACTTAAAGGTCAAATGGGATACGAGGAAAATATACAGGCAAGAAACGAAGAGAACCGGTTTCGGCTTTAACACTGGATTTGCTTCACACCATCCACGTGATATCCAGAAGCAATGTTGCCTTCTCACTAGGCCTCGCTTTCCTCTTGCTCTTCCTCTTTTGTACGAAGCAGAAGAAAACCAAATGATCTCCAGGCTTCCAGCATTAGGGGTATGCCACTCCAATGACATCTCCAAAACGGACATATTTTTTGGAAGCCACGTCACTGTAGAACTACCTGCAGCTATTTCCACGATGTGAACTGACACGTTAGTGTCTGCTAAATTTATGTAAAGCTTTCAAAGGAGGTAGTTTCACTATTGAAATAATTCTCCCAAACAATGGTGACTGCCTCCGCACTAAGAGCTTATGAATCTGACCCTCTAACCAGTATTTTTTTTCCCCATTTCACCTTCCAGATTGACTTGTGAGGGCTTTTATTATTTTTTTTTTCCTCTTCCTGCTTTTAAAATATTTGTTAAGGCCTGAAGAGAGCTAGGACTATGGGGTACGCAGTGTGTGTAGGAACACATCAGTAAGCCAGAACAAGCCGGGTTCTTCTCTAGCCCGAACGCCTCAGCAGGAACAGAGCTCTGTCTTCAGTTTCTTCGGCCACCACGACTTGAAGGTTATAGACTATTCTATTTCAGGACCCCTTTAGGACGGAGGAGCCCTTTTAAAAGTACTGCAGGGTTATTTTGATTTCTGCCACTGAATCACTCCTCCCGCAAGCAAACACCAGCAAAGAATGCGTTAGAGGATCCGCCATCATATTAAAAATTAAATCCAGCTGCACTTCATAATGGGCTTTCCTTTTTAAAGCCCAGTTTCATCTTCTCACCATGGAAATTGCATTCTGGTAGCTATTCTTTATGGTTAACACTGAGGCTTTGGCCGAGGTCAGAACCCTGCCTCTCTGAACAGGGAACCACAAATGTCACAGACACATGGTACGCTTAGCAAATACTATATTTCTTTTCGGTCTCCTGTGTCTTCAGTTTGCCTAGCGTCATGCTCGTGGTACGCTGCAGAGAGTTTCTTTCTGGGGTCTTCTTTCCTTCCTTTGGTGGAACCAGCCGGAGGCATGCAATCTGCAATGAATTCAAAAGTGCACCTCTTTTGATTTTTGTTGTCATCTTTATTTTAACCTCCAAGAAGAGAGAGATTTAACTCAGTCTTCACCCCAGGCTAAGCTAATACTTAGGTCATGTCTGAGCTCTCTGGGGAACCCCGCTTTAAACCATCCGAGGGGCAATGGTGTCTTTTCACGTGGAGCAGCACAGCTGTCCAGCCATATGGGCCCCAAACAGCCCAGTCAATCGGATTTGGGGAGGTTTTACAGTGTAATTTCTTAACGTGCTAGTATTTGGGGTGAGTTTGATCAGGGGTAGAGACAGCTCTTAAGCCCAAGGGTTTAGGTCTTAAGAAGCCATCACAAATGTCCTAGCATCTGATCAGACTGGTTAAAAACAGATAAGAAAGCTGTGACTGGGGGAGGGGAAAGGACTCCTGACCCCCTCCTTGGAGAGAGCCCCAGGGGTATGCTGTAACTATTAATTCGCCCTCAGCTGCTTTTTTCCTTTCCTTTCCTTTCCTTTTCTTTTTTAACCCGGGGCTCATCATTTAAGGCGTTCCCACTCAGGCCTGCAGAGCCTGTTACAAAACCATCTCTCTGCTCCCCTCCCCCCATGCCGCAAGATGAGAGAGCAAACATCCTGCATTGCAGCACCCGCGCTGGAGGACCGCATTGAAACCGTCGTCCAGCGAAACAAAACCAGGCCTTGAAGAAAAACCCAGGGAAGGGCAGAGGCGGTGTGTCCTGCTGCCTCGCGGGCAAAACGCACTCCAAGTCGCAGCCCCAGCCCTCCACGTAGAAGGGGTTCAGAAACCGCCTAAGGAATTCTTAGGGACTAGAAGACAAACAGTCCTGAAACTCAAACCCTCATCAAAATGGTGGAAGTCCCGAACCAAACTACTGCCAATATAGTTTTGCCACCCGAAAAGTGTTTTAGTTGGAGGGGAACGTTAGCAGAATGGTAAGTTTCCCCCCAGAAGGATACCCCCACACGACGGCTCTTTCCAACTAACTACCAGTCTTCAGAAATTAAGACCCTATTGCAGGAATGTTTTATAGTCTTTTCTTCTCCTCTGTTTCTCTCTATCTCGCTCTCGCTCTCAATTTAAACCAAAGCTTCCCTTTTCTTAGAATTTACAAAAACTGCTTATTTTTAAGCTTTCTCTTGGTACATTGCTGGAGGCAGAAAGCCAGTGCTACGGGTTTTTGAGATTGCTATTCTTTTATTGGGACAAACACCCAGTAATTGACAACAACCCAAATGGCCTTGAAGCTAGCGGGACAGCGCCCAGGGTCACCATTCATCTGGACCCTTCGCGCTCGGCGGGCGCTCCTCTGCAGCGACCCCCGCAGGACCGCTCTCGGCCGCCCCGCACGGGCCATCGGATTTGAGGAGCTGCTGTTAGCTGTCAGGGGCTGTGCTACACCTATCCATCTCTCGGTGCTCTGAATCCAGCGCTGCCCAAGAAACAGTTTTGGTTGTTGCTGTTGTTGCTGTTGTTGTTGTTGTTGTTGTTGTTGTTGTTGTTGTTGTTTTAAGTCCTCAAGAAGAAAAGCCGGAGTAGAAGAAGCAGATGGGCCCTGCGAGTGCGGAAATCGCCGGGGCTGGGGTTGACTCCCGAGGCTGCCGAACCGACTCTTCGGGGAAGACGGAAGATTTCTCATTGCTGGCGCTGGGTTTTTGTCGGGGGTTTAGGCGGGGGGTGTCTTTGGGTTTTGTTTTTATGGGCAGATTCTTTCTGGGTCCTTCCTTAAGACCAAGCTAACCCCGTGCTCCCGGAAAAACACACAACACGGCCACAACCATCACAACAAAAGGCGCCTCCCCGAAGTGAGTCTAAATGTACGCGGGACGGGTGGCGGCCGGACGTGGAGATGCACTTTTGTGCCTCTCTAATCTCGGGAGTCCATCTGGCCCCGGCGGGCGCGGGGCGGGGGGGGGGGGG
>NW_024423453.1:63847436-63848134 GCF_017311325.1 Ursus maritimus
GGGGGGGAGCCGGGAGGGGCGCGCGCACGTACCCGGAGGCGCGGGCACGCGCGCCCGCTCTCCTTCACATTCACCTTGACTGCAGGGGGGCGGAAGATGGGACTACCTTCCCCCATCACCATCAACCCTTCTCCCCACCCCACCCCCGCCGCTGTCCTGCCCAGACACTGCTAGGGGCTGGGTGGGGAGGGATGGAGGGGAGGTGCAAAGGCGCTCGGGTCACCGCAGCGGCCGGATAGCCGCGTGCTCTCCGCAGTGATGTCAACCGCATCCGCCGCAGCACCCCCACATCCACCTCCACCTCGGGTCTCGCCGCGCCGTGGTCCGCGGAAACCCCAGTCTGGCGCCTCCAGCCTGGGGACGAGAAGCAGGGGGCGTGCCGGTGTCCGGAGCCCCCCACTCCATTTGCAAAAGCGGGAGGGACAGGGAGTGGACTAACCGTGGTGCCGCGGCTACTGGGGCGGAGGACGGGGGCGGGGGGTGGATCTAGGTGTAGGTTTGACGTCCAGGACTGCTGAAGGGAGTCTGCCCGGGACTGGTGCAGCCGGGGTTACGTTTAGGGGGCGGAGGGCACGCATCACTGCAGGTGCCGCGCTTGTGGGCACGGCGAAAGCGCCCCCTTCGCCCAGGATAGAAACGGATAAACGGAAGCGCGTGTGAGTGTGGGGGTGCGAATTGCCACCTCCAACCTTGGCTTT
>NW_024423453.1:63848142-64024260 GCF_017311325.1 Ursus maritimus
CCCTCCCACTTCTCACTTTCCCCAAATCCGCATTTTCCTTGGCACAGCTCTCCCGGAGCAAGAAGGAGAGGGAGGTACCCGGGGGCAGTGAGAATGACGTGTGCTGGTGCAGAGAGCGGGTGGGGGGCTGCGGGCCCCGCTCTGTGGACCGGCTCCTAATCCTCTTGTTTTCGGTACAGTCAGCAGATGTGGCTTCTTTTAGCTGAATAATCCGTTAAAGGAATAATAATTTTTAAAAAGGAGATCGACCTCACCCGAAGAGGATGGCGAACGAGATTAGGGCTTGGTAAGGATAAATTAAAAGGCTCCAAATTCTGTCTGTCCCTCTCTGCCTTCCTCTCTACCCACCTCCCCCTCCCTTCACCACCCT
Source organism: Ursus maritimus (assembly GCF_017311325.1). Classification (NCBI taxonomy): domain Eukaryota; kingdom Metazoa; phylum Chordata; class Mammalia; order Carnivora; family Ursidae; genus Ursus; species Ursus maritimus. The sequence goes on from NW_024423453.1 coordinate 63,848,513, forward strand.
CCCCTCCCCCCTTCTTCCTCATCCCCTGCAATCCGCACTCGACGCGAGTTCACGCGGAGGGCTGGATTTTCAGGCTGAACCGCAACTTGGGCTGCGCGTTATTATTATTCATCTGAGGGTGCTGCCGCCACAACCTTTGCCTCCTGCGCTCCTCTCCTTCCCCCGGCCGCTGCCGCCAGCAGTGCAGTCCCTTCTGCACGCATGCTCTGGTTCACCGAAGGGAGATTCTGAATTTTTCATCACGCTCGTGATCATCATCGTGATGCCCATTATCATGGTTATCCTCTCCTCCTGCCAGGTGGAGCGACCACCAGCGCCTTCTCGCCACCCGCCCCTTCCCCAGCGAAGGAAGCAATTCGGGCCCGGCCCCGGCGGCCGCTCCCTAGATGCGGGCTTCCTTTGCCACTCCGCATCCCTCCCTCATTCATCTGCATGTATCTATCTCGATCCCTTTATTCCAGTAGATCTATTGCCTTTCCATGGGCTGGCTGAAACGCTGCGGACCGCGACCAGTCTCTTAAAAAGAAGAACAAAAAGAGGAAGACCTTGAGTGGACCCCAGGACAAAGCACTTTGGGCTCGGCAAGAAGGGACGCGCGGGAGCGCTGGCTCGGAACGGGAGTGATCTCCGGTGCCAAAGAGCGTCCATCCAGCGTGCGGACGACTGAGGGTATTCGGGTTGAATTTTATTTATCCTTTTGGCATGCTTGAACAGTGACATTATTGGAGAGGGGTAGGGTTTGGTTTTGTTTAGTTTTTCTGGGAAAGCGAGCTGAACGGTGGGAGATCAGGTAGACTTGAGTTGGCTTTCCTGCTCCCCTGACTCGCCTTCTCGAGATCCGGGTGTTGGAGAAGAGAGACTGGGAAGCAGAAGGCTTAGAAAGGAGTAGACACCGGAGATGTTGTCGGAGGGCTAAGGGGAGGGTGAGGCGAGGGGTAGGTGAGTGAGGACGGGCCTGCTGGAGGAGGATTTCGAAAATCGGAGGTTTCTTTAAACCCCCCTTCGGGTTCACAGGATGAGTTTTGCTGGGGAGGAGAATATGGTTGTCTGTCCATAGAAGCTCTGAGAAATTGATGAAAAAATTGTTATGTCCGTGTACACACATAAGGAGGCGTCTGGATTTGTGTGTAAACAGAGTGGAGAGGTGGAGGAGGGCATGGAGGGAGGGGGTTTAAAATAATGCCTTATTATCCCTTTGGCTTTGGGGACTCTCATCCTCTGTCCCTCCCCCTTTTTTTGACCCAGGGATCCAGCTGCATTAGACACGAGTGACCTTTTAAATCTACACCCACCCTTTACCTGGTAAAGCCCGTTGACAGTTTGGGGTGGGGTGGGGTGGGGTGAGGAGAGTGGTAGGGGTGTTTCAAAGACATATATATTCTCTCTCTCTCCCCCTCTCCCCCTCTCTCCCCTCCTCCCCTCTCTCCTCCCTCTTCCCTCCTCCCCTCTCCTCTCCTCCCCTCCCCTCCGTCTCCTCCTCCCTTGCTCTCCCCCATCACTCTTTCTCTTCCTCCCTCCCACCTCCCTCACTCCCTCCCTCCCTGCTGCATTTTGCATGAGCTATCTAGGTCATTAGCATTTTAGCGTATGCAAGACTTGACAAAGCTGATGAGGGGCCAGATGGGCCTCGCTCTTATGGGTTTTTTTTTTTTTTCCCTTTTTTCCCCCCTCTTTTCCTTTTTCCCCTCCACCACTTGGGACCTGAGCAAGAGGACTGCAGCAGGCGTGTTTCGGAAGGCTGCCTCCCCAGATCCCGGCCCGGAGCGCGGCAGCTAGCCCCTGCGGCACGCCCGGCCAGCCTGCGCCCGCACTCAGCCAGCGAGGTAAAGGCGGCGGCGGCGCGCCCTGCCCTGGCAGCCGCTGCCAAGCCCCCGCTGCCCTTCGCGTTCAGTGCCTTCGACTTCCTCCTTCTGGCCCCCCTCAGTTTACTGGGCTAAACTGAGGGTGAGAGATGGGTGGGTAGGGTTTCCTGTGCTGGGGCGAGGTGGGGTTGGTGGTGGTGGTTTTTTCCATTGTCTGGAGCTGCAGGGGAGGCGAGGCGCGAGGTAGGGGCTAAGGGAGTCGGGGTAATTAACACGGGGGAGGCACCCCTCCGCCTCCCACTTCCACCCACACCCCCAACCCTCCACCCCCTCCGCTTTACAGGAAAAAGCCTGGATCCGAAAGGATGGGGGAGAACAAAGAGCCTTTGGAAGACGTCGCTGTTATCTCATTGTCTGTGTGATTGGGGGAGCTGCGGTAGGGAGGATGCTGTGGTCCTGTTCTCCCTGCCTCCCCACCCCCATCCCTCTCCCCGCTGTCAGCGCGCACGCACGCGCGCTTCTTTTTACTTATTTTTCCTTGTTTTCTCATTCCATCTTCTCCCCACCCCCCTTCCTTTCTTCCACCTGTCCTTCCTTCCTCCTTTCCTTCCTCAGGAGAAAGGCCTCTCTCTCCGTGTTCACAGCGGACCTTGATTTAAATGTCCATACAATTAAGGCACGCGGTGAATGCCAAGAATGGGGCTGGCTGAGCACCGTCGGTCCGCGAGGGCCCGCCGGGAAGGAGCCACAGAGCCGAGGCGCCCTCCGCAGAGCTCAGCGCCGCGGCTTCGGGCGGGAGGGGTCTCGGGCTTCCGCTGGCTGGGCTGCCCCGCACCGGAGCCCTTGGGGTGGGGAGGTGTGTAGTTTGTGACAGACAGGGGGCTTAGAGACGCAGACAGACTCAGGGAGAGAGGCTGATTCTGGGACAGAAACACAGATCTGTGCAAGCACAGATGCGATGGGGGCGGGGGGGTTGCCTGTGAGCGCATTACGGAGTGCTTCTGTGTGCCTGTTTTTCTCTGGGCTGGGGGCGCATTGTATGTGGGTCGACACCTTCCGTGGCTGTGTTTTTGTTCTGGGCTTAGCTTTTGGTTTGCCCTTTAAAAAAATAATCTGGCCTCCAGAAGACTGGCAGTCTGTGCCAGGGCTTGGACTGCAGATATATTGTGTTCTCCTTGAGGTTGGGGTAGCCAGTTGGAAGGGAGGAGGGAGGTGTTTGTCATTCTTTGCTGTAAAGCTGGGGGCACCTGACAAGCTTAAGGAAGTCATTGGGATCTATGAGGAAGAAGGAACAAACTCGTGGAAGCTTCGCAAACCCAATCCGGGCTGAAAGCATGGCCAGGGCCCTTAAGAGCATCTCACTTCCTCCTTGCGGCTGTAATTGTAGTTTCAGGCAGAGATCCAGGAAATGCAGAGGAAGGGAGAGGCGCAGTAACCTACATGTACCAAAGGGGGGAGGGAACAAATTCCTTCTTAAATCTGAACCGGAGGAAAAACAGAATGTGCACAAGTGTTTCTGAGGAAAAGACTGTTTTGAAAGAGGCTGTCAGGGAATGGAAAGGGCTAGTTCTCCCTCCTCCTGAAGAACCCACTTCTCAGGTCAGGCCTTCCTCCCCAGCACTAGATGGAGAGCAGCAGCTGGTCCCAGGGAGAACCCCTAGCCGCCGAGGATGGTAGCAAGACCTAAACCCATCCATTTCCAGGTGGAGAAAATGGTAGAGTGCAGGTCCCTGCAGAGAAAGGAGGCCGAGAGCTGGATCTTCCCACTGGGAAGCCTGCTGCATCCCTTTCCCCACCCTTGGCAGGGGCCTATCTTTGCAAGGCCAAGGCCATAAGGGATGCTTGGGATTTTAGTTTGATTCCTGACACATTAATTGAGGCCTAACGGAGTCTCAGGTGAAGCTTGCTTACTTTCCTCTGCAAAGCCTCGGTCTAACCCACTTAGCAAATTAGTATTCAAGGATACCGTGGAGCCTTGGCCTCATTTCCTCCCAAATACTTATTGAGTACCTACTGTGTGCCAATTGTTGTGTAATTATTATATCTAAGGTGTTTCCTTTGCCCTCCTAAAGGAGTTTCTGGAGTCAGGCGAGGTGAAGTGTGCTGTAACCCATCTAGATACTCCCAGAACCTTCTCTGTGGGATGGCCACAGCCTGCTCACCCCTTGCAGAGAGAAGGCGTCAGTTTTCATCATGCAAACTGCGGGCATGGTGCTATCTCTCAAGTCCCAGAAGGCAAGTTTGGCCAAAGGACAGAAAAGAGAGTAGTTTCTCTGGCCCCTGAGCCTTAGCCAGCGTTGTCCTAAGAGGCAGCTGCAACCACTGCCTTCAAAACAGACCAGCTTCCAAATGGCGCCTCCTTGGGGTGTAAATCCCCTTGCCTCTCCCCTCCCTCTTCCCTAAGAAGGCTGCTCCTGTTGGGGGGGCGGGGTACGGTTTCAGCCTCCGATGACCAACCCTTTGCCCCACGGTTGTCCGCGATAGTGAGATTTGTCTCTGTAATTGTTTCCCCATAAGACGACCCGCTGTACCCTTTCACTGATGTGCCTGCCCGTCAGTACAAGCTCCAGATGCCTCCCCCAAGTAATGGCCCTTTTAGGTGGAAACCTAACACGCTTCTCCCTGAGAGCTTAAACCACAGGCACCATGGACAAGACCCGCTAGGTTCCTTCTGCTGATAAACTAGGAAGGGAGGGGCATATTTTTTATTACTTATGTAAACTCTTGTTCCAGAAAGCTTTAATGGGTGTGGGAGCGTTCTAGGTTTGCCGGGTCTGTGTGCCTGGGTGTGGGGGTTTTCCTGTGTTCACCAGGTCTCATTACGAAATGTATTTTTCTGTGGGGCTTTAATGGCTGAAAATGGCAGAGATGAATACACCATTCTGCCCCTGGTGTAATTTCAAGGCCCCTTTTGCGGTCACCAAATAGAGGCATCCGAGTGAAGGTCAGTCCTAGCTTCCTCCCTTCTGCTGTATTCAGGGCCTATTTATACCTAGTGATACTTACATAAGAAAACTGAAGATTTATGCTCTTCCAAAGCATTTCTTTAACTCAACATCATCTGCTCGCCTGTCTGCTTGAGCCCCTCTAGTTACATCCTCTGCCTTAAACGAAGGGAAAAACTCTATGATTTTTAAAACATAGGACATATTGAGGCAATTTGCTGACTGAATATGCCAAGAAGGCCCCCATGAGTCCATACACATCACCATCATGGTCCTCATGACTATGGGAGCTCATATGTTGCTCAAGGTGACTGTACCAGATACATCAAGATGGATTTAAAACTGTTATCGAAGGAAAAATCAGTAATATTATTCTTTCTCCTGCCAGAGATGGCCCAGGCCTCTGTTTAAGCAGAAAAGAAACTGATCTTTTAACAAAAGCTAAGGTAAATTCCTCTGTCATTTCTATCACCAAATGGGTGGGGAACAGGGACATTTTTTGTGACTTAGCCAGGGAAATGAATAACTGGATAGAGGGATGTTTTCCCAGCAGGCATATGCTCATACACGCACATATATACATACATCCCTCATAACCATGTCCATGGCTTACATTTATAGAACAGCATTTAAACACACACACACACACACACACATCTATCCATATACTGTGTGCACAGGGAGATAATTTTCTCTTGCTCCTGAACTTACATAATACCCCCACCCCTTGTTCCAACCCTGGAATAGAGTCCTTTGGGGGCAGCTGCAAAGCACTCTCCCTAGGACAGACGGAGCCTCCCTTCCTCATCTACTCTGTGGGTGGTTTTAGAGCCCCATGAGTCAACTGGGACCCAGGGCTGCGCTGGTGGTATGTGTGTTTGAGGCTTCCCTGACTGATTCACAGTGATGAGTATGTCAATAACAACAATTATGAGAATTATGATACCTAATAAAGATTTTTTTTTCTTCCACGTCCCATCTATAATTCTTCATTTGCCAAGTCTTACCACGTTTGACTCCAGTTAAAAACAATGACAACAAAACCATTTAATAGTTAACTGCATCTCCAATGTAGACCTAGAACAAGAAAAAGGACTTCAGATGGGATTTGGTCCAGTCCATGTGTGCTGCTCTGTACCACCCTATCCGGATGCCGGGGGCCTAGAGAGATCTGCACCAAATTTAGATGGCCTGGAAAAAATGCAGGCCTGACTGAGAGCAAAAAATGTTCCAGGTCAGAAATGAAGTGTCAGCAGCTCTCCATAGGTTCACCATTTCATTTTCTTACCTTTCTCCCTTTTGTCTTAAGATAGAAAGGTTTCAGGGCGCCTGGGGGGCTCAGTCAGTTAAGGGTCTGCCTTCACCACAGGTCGTGAACCTAGGGTCCTGGGATGGAGCCCTGCATCTGGCTCCCTGCTCAGCGGTGAGCCTGCTTCTCCCCCTCCCTGTACTGCTCCCCCTGCTTGTGTTCTCTGCCAAATAAAATCTTAAAAAAAGAAAGAAAGAAAGAAATGTTTCCCCCCAAAATGAAGACCTGGGTCATGGCTTCATATGCCCCTAAAATAAACCACCAGGATGACTAGGGGCTTTCTCAGAATTAGAGTGGGGGCAGATTTATTTGAAATTAAAATCCAGTCTATTTCTTAGACATGTACGAATAATGAGACCTAGAACCTAGGAGGCAGTATTGTCGCTGGAAGTAACACTTGCTACTTCGTGCGATCTGTTCAAGGCCGTTCTTCGTGGAGAGCAGCGAGCATGCTGCCCAGTCTGGGCGGCAGGGATGCGGGCTAGGTCTCGCCATCCGCCCAGGGCCGCGGCCCCACTCCCGGGGCTTTGCAGTGACCTGCGTTCCAACGCGCACGAGGCTTTCTCTTTTCTCTTTCTCCTAATGCCCCTGAGACATCTAAATGGAGCAAGGCGAAGATGAACAGGCGCTGGTTTCCTCTTTTCTTCTTTGCTCGTGCTTCCCCAGCTTTGATTTCTCACCTGAATCAAGAAATGGGGCCCCAAAGCCCTGGGTCGTCCCGCATTTCCAAAGCTTCGCACTGACCGCGGGTCGACGCGGAGACAGCAGGGCGTCCTGGGAGCGGAGCCCCGCACGCGCGGGGACAGGCCCAGAGGCCCACCTCTTTCCCTCTGCCGCGCACCTCCGTTTCCCCAATCTCGCTCCAGCGCCAGATGGATACACGACGGTCAAGTTAGAGATAATTACGGGGGGGGGGGTGGAAATGGGGGGCGGGCCAAGGCGGGGGTACATCTTTAGCTTGGAAGAACGGGACACGGCAAACCGAAGGCCCTGGCGGAATGCAATGTCCTTGTGTCCCAGCACCCCGGCGCTTCCCGAGCCGCAGGCCGCGGCCTAGACGCTGCGCCTTCCCGCCGCGCACCCGGCCCGGCCTTGGCGCGCGGGGGACCGGGCTCCCAGGGCCGTCCCTCTCCCCTCATCCTTCTCCAGGCCTACTTCCCTTCCGCTCCAGGACCTGCGGCCTCCACGACCTCATCCCACACCCCAGAAAGCCACAGGATGGGCGAGAAAGAGAGGCGGGCATAGCGCAGGGAGGAGATTGGGAGAGGCCCCCGACCGAAAAGTCAGTTTAACCCCTCCCCGCGTTCCCACCAGCCGAGCACCCGGGTGAAAGCTCTTTAGGGCTGAATTTTTGGAAGGGGGGTGGTATTTCCGCCCCAGGACGTCCTCGGTGACTCCCCTTTACACCGCTCAGCCTCCCCTATGCCCCCTACGCACGGAGACCCGGCGATGAGGTCCCCAGGACCCAGCAACCCACCACCCCCAGAGACACGTCCTTGCCGTCCCCAAATACCCTCCTCCCCCACCCCCTTCACACTCTCTCTCGAAAGAAGCCAAAACCGCCACCACAGAATCGTCAACCCAGAAGAAAAACGACACGTTTCTCCTTCAGCCTTAGCGCTAGTCTTCCTCCAGAGGAGACGGAGCCGCTGAGAAGTCGGCCTGAAACAGAGGAGCAGACACGCTCGGTCTCCGTGAGCCTCCAGACCCTTGCCCCGGACGCGGGCGGGCGACATACGCAGCCTTCCCTTCCATGGGCCCACTGGACGCAGCCTTTTAAAAAGAACGTAATCCCCTCCTTTTCCTCACCTGCCAGGCCACCAGGGTGCAGAGTCATGTGAGGCTCCCTTGGATTAACAGGCCAGTGCCCTGAAATAACCTTCAGAGCCTGGTCTCAAGGTCATGTGCCCAAGGAAAGGAGGCCGGTTGGCCTCAAGAGGCTACCGGTCCGGACCAGAACGAGCCTGGCCAAGGTCATGCCACCGAAAGCTTCTGACACGCAGGAGAGTGCACCTGGCCTTCACAGGGGGCTTCCCTTCAGCCCCCTCTCACATTTACCCAGATTGATGTAGCAATATTTATTCCCATTTAATTGAGACACTGGTTTAATTTCAGATTGCCTCGGTTTAAGGCCCAATGGGGTTTTCTGCGGCTCTTTTCCCCAGTGCCTCTACAGAAACTAATTGCTGTTAATATCCAATTTTGGCTTTATTATTCGTTAGCCAATTATGTATCCCATAGCCCAGGCCCCTTGCTGCTTACTGCCTCTGCTGGAATCAACTAACACTATGCCTGGCTTCTGCTTCTTGCCTCTGCCTCTATTCAGACCCTTCCCCCACCCCAAGATGATTTACAGGGCACATCAGTCGTTTTGTTGGTCCCAGCACTTAGCACAGTTGGGGAGGGCGGTACTTTCAGGCTTTTTTTCTCCTTCTGAGGGAGATTTCTTCTTTGCAGGTAAAGTAAATAATTCCCACTTTTTAAAGAAGAAAATGCAAGTTTTTCTGCTCTCTCTTCACCACCTCTGGGCTTGCTTTTTCTGGAGCCATTTTTGGAGTAGCCTGTTTCAGCCAGAAGCAAGCTCAGTGCCTCAGCGTTAGGGTTTCCCTCCCTCCTGGCTCTCCTGCTGCCTCCCCCAGGGCCCGGCTGAAAGCTACCCCATGTATATAACACCATCAGCTCTAACAGAGTGCTCCGACCATGTCATTTCACATTTCAAGGAGGGAAACTTGAAAAAGCAATGGGGGAAAGGCACCATTTTCAGAGATGTGGAGGGAGTTTTGTCTCTCCCACAGATGCCCTGGAAACCGCTCCTACTTTAGCTCCTTACGTGGAGCTGACGCAACTGGGGGCAAGAGCCTTTTTAAAAAGTGGGGGGTTTTTTGCCTCGTTTTATTTGTGTGCCCCAAGTTCACTGACATCCAGAAGCAAGCACTTCCCGTTCCTGGTGCTCTGGAAACAGGAAAATAAAAGTAAAAATCCTAACTGACAGCAGGAAGAGCCTTCTTTGTCTGTTTTCCTTTCTTCCCCCATTTTGAAATAACGCTGCAAATGCTCTAATGTGCTCTTGTATTTATTTCTAGCAGTTCTATAGCAACCTGCATAGTGTCAGCATCAGAATCAATGGAGATAAAACAAAATGTCAGAGCAGCTGGCTTTAGCTGAGGCCTCTCTTTGCCACCTGGAGGCCCAGCCCCTTCTGGGGAGGCTGAAGACTCATCATGGCCTGGGAATCCAACAGGTCAGGTTTTTCAGAGGGAGGAAGTGGGGGTGAATGTTGTGTAGGTCTGGGACACCGTTAAGAAGGTGCCTTACACATAAGGCTCCATAAATACCACCAAATTGGATGTAATCAAATTAGTAGCCGCTGTCCTGCTTTTCCTGCAGAAAAGCTTCAGTTATGCCTTAAGGCCTTTTGGGCAGAGGACAGACAGAGTGACCTCACAGAGAGTGAAGGGGCTTACAACTGTTTCCGGTTCGTCCCCTGCCCTCAGCCCTGCTTGTCTCATCCAGGTGTCTGGAGTTTGATTTTCAAACGGTGCACTCGTGGTCACATGCCTTGTCCCAGGCAAAAATTCGAAGAGTAAAAATCTCTTCTTTGGAATCCTCCTATCTTCCTGGTAGAGCTCTTCTTTTACTTTCTAATTACCCTCCTACTCAAATCTGTCCCTTCATCAGCCCCTATTCACATCTCACCCAAGGTCTGCCTCACAGGGGGCGTGTGCTGTAAGTAAATAAATAAATACCCATTTCTGTTTCCTTCAGCTGTCCTCCTCCCAGCCCCTTGGAAACATCTATATTCGCAATGGTGCACAGGTGTTAGGAGGTTACGCCATCTCGCAGTAAAACGTGAGTTGCTCAGTCTCTTAACCTTCCCAGAGATATTTCTATTTTAGAAGAGGCACTTAAAGTAACAAGTGGGATTCAGTTGTAGGAGTTTCTTATAAAGGCATCCAAAAGTGGGAAAGCAGAAGAGCATCAACTTTCCCACTTTTTGTGCGAGGAAAGCATCATCGCCCCTTCATTCCAGACAGACCAATGCTCCAAACACATGGATATGACATAGTTCGTAAGAAAACACATTTCAGGACACCTGGCTGGCCTGGTCGCTGGAGTGTGTGACTCAATATCAGGGTTGTAAGTTCGGGCCCCATGTTGGGTGTAGTGGAGATTACTTAAAAAAATAAAATCGGGGTTTTTTTTGGTTTTGGTTTTGTTTTTTTTCTTAGAGCATATGAGTGGGCAGGGGAGAGAGGGAGAGAATCCTAAGCAGGCTTCATGCCCAGCACAGAGCCCATCGTGGGGACAATCTCACAACCCTGAGACCATGACCTGAGTCAAAACCAAGAGTCAGACGCTTAACCGACTAACCACCCAGGTCCCCCCCCCCCAAAAAATAAAATCTTAAAAAAACAAAAGAAAAGGAAAAGAAAACACATCTCAAGCCCCAGATGAATCCTTGCTTGTTCCCTTCTTAAGCTCTGATGTTCTAATAGTCCCAGCGGAAGGCAGGGAGGAGCCTGGGAACGCTTAACAAAAACACCTGTGATTTTTGCATAATCAATGTCTACTAGTTCAGGTTAAGGCCACCACATTATAGCCAGCCCTCTCATGTCACTTTGCATACTTGTGAATTCCGATTTCACTACTCCATAAATGACCATTAATTATTCAATTAAATGCCGGACTATGTGACATGGTAAGCCCACTTCCCGCCAGAAGTCCAAAGCAGACTCAAAGGAGTTCCAGGCAAAATTGAAATTAGGCAGAGCTTGACTTTGCCAAGGTCCAGCCTTGGATTTTGTTCACTGTCCTCCCTAGCTGGCCCTTCCCTCGTCTAAAGGAGCTCCCTCTTCTCCTTGACACCCTGACTCTGTGTGCATCTGCTTTTCCAAAAATTGCAGAGCCAGGGCCCAGAGCAGATTCTTGTGGGGCGAGAAGCAGAAAGGGGTGTGACTTTTTCCCAGCACATCCAGTAACTGCCTCGCCAGCTTTCTGCCAACCTCTTAGAAAACCTGGACTTGGAAAGTGTCAGACGTTTCTCCCATCTTTCCACTCTTCCCCTTCCACCTCAGCATCTTGCCACCTTCGTGTGGACAATTAATCAATAGCAACAGTGTAGCATGAGACGTTTGGAGCAGAATCTTGCTGCCAGGCCATACCGCATCCCTACCGCGTTAAACCTGCCTTACTCCGTTCCTGAATCGCTCATCATACTACTGACTAAAAGCTATCCAAGCCAGCATTTGGAGCATCCGGGGACATCAGTTCATGTCATAGCAGAGCCTCTCAGAATCTAGAGCGATTTGGTTTCTTCCATTTTTTTTGAGACTTCCAGGATATTACAAAGTTAAGAAATGCCAAAAGCAGGGTCGCCCAACTTGTGGTGTACTTTATATACTTATAGTTAAGAATTTGAAATTACACGATTAATATCTACTTTCAATTCTGTTATTCAGCCTATGCGGTATGTATAGCATCTTCCAAAAGTAGTACCAAAATGTCTGCCTATGAGACCCTTTGTGATTCTGGCACCCACGCAGAAAGTCCTGTATGCACAGGCCTACCTCTCAGCCCCCAGAGAGAGCATAGCATGGCATATATGACGGCAAGCTTTGGCATCAGACTACCTCTGTTCAATTGACATCACTAGGTTACGTGACTTAGGGTAAGTTGCTAAACCTCTCTGAGCATCTTCCATAAGAAAAAAAAATGATAATAATGCTGTCTGTATTTCCTAGAGTTGTTGTCAGGATTAAATTTGACAATGCATGTTAAAATGTTAGCAGAGCACAAAGCACCGTTCAATAGAATTATATGTAAGCATAGATGGAATTTTAAGTTCTCTAGTAGCCATATTTTAAGTAAAAAAGAAACATGTGACATGGATTTTAATCCTATGTTTCATTTAACCCAATACATATAACCCCAAATATTGTAATTCCGACACGCAATCAATGTAAAAGTTGTTACTAAGATATTTAACATTCTTTTATTCATAGTAAATCTTCAAACTCTGATGTGTATCTTACACTTACCATGCATCTCAATTAGATGCTAAGTTTTCATCAGAAATATTTGCTTCGTTTTTAGATGTCATAAAATTTGTAGTTGAAGAGGTAAATTGCATGCCCCAGTTAGTTCTAACCATTCTTAAATATTTTCTCATAGCCAAACAGAGTATCTGTTTTTAAGTTTAAATTAAAGATTCCATTCTTCAGTTCGGTCATATTTCAAGTGCTCAATAGCCACAAGTGGCTAGTGGCTCCCACGCCAGACTGTGCAGGTTTCAGCATAATACTTGGCATATAGTAAGTGCTCAATAAATGCTCCCCAGCCATTACTCTCAGGGCCCATCCCTTCCCAGACACAGGGAACAACTCCTTCTCTTCCCCCAGACTTCACATTGAACCGGGCCTGTCCTTTGCTCTACCCATGGCCTCTGATGTGAGCCCTTTCTAACTTTCCCCACTATGAATCCATGAAGCTTTCTGGAATCTCCAGGATTGTTTTGCCATGTGCTTGTGTCAGGAGTGGGGTTAGCAAGGCTTTTGTGGAGGGTTATTCTTGGCAACAATAACTTGGTACATCTGTGCAACAGAAATGACAGGACTAACGTGGTCACGCTGGTGACTGACATTTGTTCCTATTCACAGAGCAAATCGTATGTGAGAGAAAATAGACACGGGTATGGGACATGCTCCTAAATTTAATTCTGTGCTAATTTCTCATACTGTTAATTACGGATCTTTTCTAGCTTCCCTATATTCATTTTTCAAGCAATTTTTATTAAAATCTTACAGTGTGTCAAACATTGATGTCAGCTAGGAGGAATTTGTAGATACAGAAGACTCACTCCCTCTCTGTCCTCAATAATCCTACAGACAGCAGAAAAATGAAGACAAATACAAAAATAATTATGACAAAGCCAAACGTGATCATACGAAAGAGACAATCAAAATGCTAGGAGAGCTCAAACGAAAGAGGTGCCTTTTCCAATGAGAGGGTTAGGGAAACTTCAAGAGGCAGGTGGGGTGTTACAGTGGGGGATGGTGAGTAGCATCCTAAATGGTAAGATTAGCTCCAGCAGCAGCCTAGGGACGAAGAGAGTCTGCAGGACTAAGGCCAGGTATAATGACAATATATCAGAAAGAAAGTCTGTGGCCAGATTGCTTGTGGGAATTGCTGGATCATATAATGTCTTAGTCAGCTCGGGCTGCCATAACAAACTACCACAGACTGGCTGGCTTAAACAGCAGACATTTATTTTCTCACAGTTCTGGAGGCTGGAAGTTCAAGATCAGAGTGCCAGCATGGTCGGGTTCTGGTGAGAACTCTTCCCAGCTTGCAGATGGCTGCCTCCTTGCCGTGTCCTCATGTGGCAAAAAGAGAGAAAGAGAGAACTCGGATCTTTTCTTATAAGGGCAATCACGATGCTCCCACCCTCTTCGAAACCTAATCACCTCCCAAAGACTATTTGGCAGATACTATTTGCTGTCTCCAAATACCATCATGTGGGGGTTAGGGCTTCTGCATATGAAGTTGGGGGGGTGGACATAATTCAGTCCACAGCACATAGAAATCCTATTTTTAATTTTTTGAGGAACCACCATACTGTTTTCCACAGTAGCTACACCATTTTACATTCCCACCAACGATGCATGAGGGCTCCAATTTCTCCACAATGTTGCCAACCTTTGTTATTTTCTGTTGGTTTTTTAATAGCAGAATTCTTCATAGACTCAGTGAGGTGGTATCTTGTGGTTTGATTTGCATTTCCCTAAAGACTACTGGTGTTGGAGCATCTTTTCATGTGCTTATGGGCCATTTTTCTTTTATTGGCCATGCATATATCTTCTTTGGAGACATGTCTGCTCAAGTCCTTTGCCCATTTTTTAATTGGGTTGTTTGGTTTTTGTTGCTGTTGTGACAATCATTGCTTTGGCAAATCTGAGACGGTTCTGACAAATGGAATGGAGTCAGCAGTCCCTTGCCTGCTGAATGAAATCTTCCCGTCCTAAGTCTAGTAGCAGGTAGTGGCCCTGGTCACCTGCATGCCCACTGATTGTCATGGGTCTCCTGGCAGTGTGTGCTTAAATCCTCAAACCTTCATCCTTGGTTGGGTTCTCTGAAACCCTTCTTGCCTGCCTCCAATTCCTGAGAGGCAGGCTTGACCTCTGGAGGACTCCTATTCCAAGTCTGATGAAGGACTTCGAACAGTAGTATGTTTACATCCCTGAGCCTGACCTCTAGCGTATTATTCAGAACTCTGATGATTTCAAATGAAAGAAACCCAATTTGAAGCAGCTTAAACATGCACGGAAATTTAGTGATCCATGGCACCCTGTCCAAGAATCCAGTTGTAACTAAAGGACAGCTGGAAACATGGACTCAAACATCCTTCAGTCTTCATCTCTTTCATCTTTCTGTATGCAGTTAATTCTTCTCTTTCTGAAAACTGGCCTCTGCTTCCCAGGTCAACACGGCAAGACACATGGCCATTGGGATTTCCCAGGTTTTACAGTGTGTAGCCCAGCTGAGATCAGGTGCCGCCCCTGGGCCAATCAGCTTGACCAAAGAGATGGAAAACCCCCATTGGTCAAGTGTGAATTAGATGTAGGCGTGGAGCTCCCATGGTAACTGTGGATATAAGGGAGGGGCAGCCACCCAAGAAAAGGTACTGGCCGAGTGTCCTGGGACCACCAATGTCCTGTGAGTGGTGCCTCCCGGCCTTGCGTGGTGCACACACCATGTGACAGATGACCTTGTAGAATATCCTGTTTCTGGACTCAACTCCTCAGAAGGCCTCAACGCCAGCATCCATCACATCCTCTGGAGTCCTGTGGTGTGAAATGCTGACCCCTCCTCCCAACCCTGATGCCAAGCTCCCAGCATGCTTCAGGGTCAAGTTCAGTTTATGATAGAAGCTACTTGTGAAGACCACACATTGTTACTTTTTTTTTTAAACCAACTGTATAACATTTGGTGCTTTTCACAACACTACACCGCTTCTATCTTACTGTGCTCTCTCTCCCCCTAGCAAGCCACCAATATGTCTTGTCTCCTCCCTAAAAAAGAGAAAAGGGGGTAAAAGCACCAGAAATGCCTATGCTCTCATCTCCCAGGGGTTCCAGGACAGAGAGCAATCTGGGACCTGAAGGAAATCCCCATGGAAAGGCCCTGCTCCCAGGCCTCACTAATTCTGGATTTAATTCTCTCCTGTGAGCCAGGCACTAAATTACTGCCCCCCAACCCCCATACCTCCTGTTTTCCATTGTCTCATCTAATAAAGGTTCCAGATCTAAGAGTATCTGAGACCCTAACCCTAATCCAATTAAACCCTGCAAAAGCAACTAGACTCGGGAAAGACAAAGAGGTGAAGAGGTTAATAGCAGACAGAACCTCCACTGACGAGCTAAATTAGCCTTGCCCACCTCAGGAGAAATGTTAAAAGCAGATTACTAAGACTTCTGTTGGTGATTAACATTTGCTCAAAATTCTAAGTAGCTGATTTTTTCCCCCCAAGTTAAATGTTAACCTGAGGAAAGGACAGTAGCTGTGGGAGAAGAAGGTGAAGAAGAAAACAGAAAGACAGGCTTGCTGGGTGGATGCTTCCGCCCAAAGTAGGAGGGATAGAGAATGCTGAGGAATTGCTCGCCATTCACCCTTGTTCACCTCCCTTCTCAAGAAGGAAAGATGGAGACTTGTACCATCTTTATTCAACCGAGAAGCTGTGCTCCAGCATGGCAATGGAAGCAGGGAGGCAGCTACCGCACCTTGAACGGGAGGGAGGTCCGGAGCTACCCGGAGGCCTTCCAGTTTTGTTTGTTTGTTTTTTTAAAGATTTTATTTATTTTCATAATTTTTTAAATTATTTTTATAATTTATTTATTTTTATAAAGAGAGAGCATGCGCAAGTGAGAGAGCACACAAGCAGGGGGAGCAGCAGAGGGAGAGGGAGAAGCTGACTCCCCACTGAGCAGGGAGCCGACGTGGAGCTCGATCTCAGGACCCTGGGATCATGACCAGAGCCACCCAGGCATCCCGGCCTTCCAGTTTTGTATCCTATCTCAGTCAGTTAGGGCTACTATAACAAATGCCGTAGACTGGGTGGCATAAACAACAGACTTATTTCTCACCATTACGGAGGCTGGAAAGTACAGGATCAAAGTGCCAGCCAGTTCCATTCCTGGTGAGGGCTCTCTTCTTGATGTACAGATCTCTGCCTTCTCCCTGTGTCTTCCCACGGCAGAGAGCTCTGATCTCTCCATCCCCTTATAATCTCATCAAGGGAGTTCCACTCCCATGACCTCCTTTAAACCCAGTTACCTCCCAAAGGCCCCACCTCCAAAGAGCATCACACTGGGGATTAGAGTTTCAACACAGGGATGGTGGGGCGTGAGGGGGATACAAACATCCAGTCCATCGCAATACTCGTCCATCTGTGGGGTGGGTTTGTTCTGATACAGGTAACTAACCCTGGAAAAGCACCATCCCCACTCAACATTTTAGGGTACTTTGGTCATCAGGACCATATTCTGGTGCAAATAAATATCGTGATTTTCCTAGCCATTCTTTGCTACAGGCTTCATTTACCACGATGAAGAGTAGCAAGGTTCTGATGGGAGTGCGCATGTGTGACTATTTGTGAATACCTTCAGTAGGATGTCAGTGTAGATAGAAACTCAGTCCAGCAAGCAGGGAGGCACAAGAGTAATGGACAGAAGAGCAGTGGGCTCTACATTTAGGCACTAATCCAGTCATCTGGGAAGAAGCAAAGAAAAATTGGACACGGGTCTTAACTTTTAGAAACTTACAACACAGGGAAGGGAAGACTTGTATAAAGGGCCAAAACACATAACAGAAAGGGCTAAAAAACATAACTAACATAGACTGCTGTTAAACAATCATGTCATTTGAAGAATATGGTATGGCCACGGTGGGAAACAATTCAACAGTTCCTCCAAAAATTACAAATAAAATTACCATAGAATCCAGCAACCCCACTTCCAGGTATAAATCCAAAAGAACTGAAAGGGAAGACTCACACATACATTTGTATGCTCACGTTCATAGCAGCATTATTTGCAATAGCCAAAATCGTCGAAGTCATTCAAGTGCCCGTCAACGGATGAATGGATAAACAGAATGTGGTCTATCCATACAATGGAATATTACTAAGTCTTAAAAAGGAATAAAATTCCGACACAGGCTACAACAGGGATGAACCTTGAGGACATTAAGCTACATGAAATAAGCCTGTCACAAAAGGACAGATCTGTATAATTCCACATATACGAGGCATCTAGAGCAGTCAAATTCATAGAGACAGAAAGGAGACTGGTGCTGTCAGGGCCTGGGGGGAGGGAGGGTTGGGGAGTTGTTTAATGGGCACAACGTTTCAGTTTTGCAAGACAAAGAGTTTTGTGGACGGTTGGTGGTGATGATTGCACAAAAATATGAATGTACTTAATAGTGCTGAACGGTGCACTTAAAAATGGCCAAGATGGTAAGTTTTATAAATGTGTATGTTGCCACAATTTTTAACAATATCATGTCATTTCAGATGAGACTTCCCGGAAGAGGTAGCATTGAGCTGCCCCTGGAAGGGCATAATAGAAACAGCGGGAAGAATGTGAAAGTCCAAAGGCAGTGATGTATTCATAAATAGGGACAGTGAGTGTTTTGTTTCCTGGAACAAGGGTTCAGGAAAAAAATAAATTCAAACAGCTGTTGAAGCCTAGACAACCAGACCTTGAAATCCAGGATCCTCTATGCCAGGATTTCAAACGTTTCCATAGTGTGTTCCGCAGAATACTAGCTCCATGAGATGCTGTGGGTAAAGGGGAGGATGGAGCTGTAATTGAGGAAGTTTGGGAAATGCTTTGGAGCCCTATGGGCAATTTACAATAGCTTATCAGTGACACCCCTGACATTTTGTTTAACTTACTGTTGCCTGAATTCATTTGCTCAGGCTACCCTTGGCTTCTCGCAACACCTAGTATCCTCCTAAAGAGAGTTCCATACATTGAGAAACACTTCTCCAGGAGAAGGCAGCTGTTAGAGATTTTTGAGCAGGGGTATTTTCATGGTCGGAGATTACTTCAGGAAAGCTCACCAGACAGCAGGTGGGTGAACGGATGGAAGGGAGTCAAGACAAATGACTAGAATGGTGGATGAGCCGTTGTTAAGGATGGGGTTCATGTCAGATGTCTGTAAGTTCATAGGTTAAGCCCACTTCGAAAAAGTGCCATAAATACCAGAGACTCTTCAAGCACTGAAAACATACTTTCTTACTGAAGTCAAACGCTGACAATCAGTAAATGCCTCCAACCCCAAATTTTGACTCATCCAACTCTGAAGCAAAACACAATCTCCTCCAGGTCCATCCCTCCTATGTTGGTCCGGATCCCCTCAGCCCCCAGAGGCAGATGAAGTGGTGCATTGGAGTAGCTCATACCAGCTCATGAGAGCTATTTAGGAATTTTGCAAGAGCCATTGGTGGAGGGTTGCCACGGTGGGAGTATTTGTACCATGGAAGTCAGCCAGTGCTACAAATGAGGGCTTTTGTTTTTTGGAGATTCAGTTTACCACCCACCACTGAGCAGATGCCAAGATGGGATTAAACATGGAAGGATTTTATTAGGAAAAGCACCTGTGTGAGAAAAAAAAATGAGAAAGGCTGGGAGAGCAGTGTCAGACAGCAAAGCAAGTCTGACCCCAAGCCAGGGAAAGAGAGGGAAAAGGAGGTTGGCAGAAGCATCCTGAACTACACAGACATTTGAAGAGATGTTCTGCTAGACTGCTGGGGAGTCTTGAGCCAAAGTCGGCCATCAGTGGAGGAACCAGCCTGGCTTAGCATCCCTGCAGCGCTTGGTCATTTATAGCGAAGAACCCATGGAAAATGTGGCCTCAGTGTAAATGTAGCAATAGATTCCTGAGCCCCGCAGCCGGGACCCTGAGTCATTCGTGGTCCCCGTTGGTGGTGGTCCATGTGGCACGTTCTCACTATCACCACAGTCCACCACCTGCACCACACAGGAAGGGTCAGGAAGCAACTCCTCCAAGGTTCTCATGGGCCTTGCTTCCTAAAGGATAAGCCACAGTCCCCATCTCTGCAGTTAACCTTGGGGCTGCACCTGGCACCCTCATCTCTCTCTACTCTTCTTTTTAAATCCCCTTCGCCCTCAGCTCTCAACTCAGCAGGTGTTGGTGGCTTACCTGAGGGTCTGAGCTTCCTTCCTGAAGAGTCTAAATCCTGCTCATCATATCCTTCTCAGTTTGGAGTGGCTGCACATGTCTATTCACAGTTGCAATGGAGCACAGGAGTAGCAGGAGGCACCCCAGTGGGTCGCCTGGGTTCCTCCCGGCCCCCACTGTGAAAGCACTCCTGCCTCCTCCTGCTGAAGAAGGTCAATGATTCTTGTCCATATGGGGACTCCTCTTTCCATCTGCTGATCTCTGTTGTACAAGGACTTCAAAGTATCGTGGTGGTAACCTTAACTTGTAGTTCAATGGGACCCTTGCTGTGTGTCCTGGCAAGGGTGTGCCCTCTTTGAGGACCAGGACCTCTGACCCTGCAGAGCACAGAGTTTCAGAAACAAGAGACACAAAATCTGCCCAGTGAGTCACTGAGAATGGTGTTAGCAGGGTCACTTCTGCCTCTACCTCTTGGTTTCCAGACTCACGTATCCCTTTGAGGGACACAGTGCCATATATATGTCTTTGGCCACCAAGGCATGGCCTCTGTCTTTTCAGGGTATTTCCTCTAAGCTGGCACTTCAGTGGCTCCTTTCGAAGGCCAGTCCAGGATTCCGTGAGGCCAGCTGTCTCAGGATGGTGCGGTATGTGATACACTTAGGGAGTCCCATGATCACGGGCCCACTTCTGAACCTCCTTAGCTTGGGACGTGTCCCTCAGTTGGCCGTGATGCTGTATGGGAACCCATGTCAGCGGATCAGGTGTTACATAAGCCCCCAAATGGTGGGGCTGGTGGTGGCACTGTAAGCAAGAAAGGCAAATCCACGCCCAGAATAAGTGTCTACCCACGTGAGGATGAGCCGGTGGCCCTCTCAGGCTGGTGTCCTTGAGCAACAGTGTTCTATCCAGGGCAGCCCTGGGGCTCACAGGCAGAGGCAGCAGTAGTTAGATTGGCCTTGGTAGGTGGGAGTCCACGCTGTTGGACCCACACATTCCCTCCATCTCTGCCACCTTGCCATTCTGTTCATGAGCCTATTGTGTCAGCTCTGGGGTGGACAGTGACAGCTGACATCATTGGCCAAGTCATTTTGCCTCAGTGATTGCTCAGAGCCTCTCCCATGGCAGATGTTTGTGGGTGGACATTAAAGTGTGCTACAGAATTCTTCATATGTTGTACCCACTCCTATTTGTACTGCACATGTCTATACCTCTGACCTCCTCAGCCACTGCCTAGGATCAGCATATGTTCTCACCTGTGGCCACTTTTCCTCCCACACAAAGCGGCTGGCCCAGTGCACTACTTACAGCTCTGTTCCCTGGGAAGATTTTCTCTCTCTACTGAATTCCCAGGCCACCCCTCAATGTGACTGTTATCCACTTTTAGCTTGTTCCCCCATATCAAGCCAACCCATTTGTAAGCCAGACCTGGGATTTTCTCCCTTTTTTAGCTGGTCATGCAAGATCCTGTATACAGGCCTAGGTACAACCATGGTGGAGGGGCATTGGGCCGCGTGCGATGGGTGGTGACATGAGGATCTGGGCTACCTGCTCTCCCAGCTTACTCACACCCTCTAGTTCAGCTCAGGCTGAATCCAAGATGTACCATTTCTATTTTACAATGGAAGGCAGCAATTTAATTTATGACTTTGTAGATTTGACAAGGCCCAACCCATAATGAGCCGTGCTGAATGCAGGGTCACTGGGTACCCCATGGTCAATTGTTCCATTTCCATTAGGGCTCAGTAATATGCTGAAAGCTGATTCTCAAAGGACATATCAATCTCTGAGTATGACGACACGACCCTGATCCCAAATCCCAGGACCTGCCTCGTGGTGCTACCACGGTTTCTTGCTATAGTGTGTCTTTTTCCTTTACTGACACCTCCAGTACCACAGGACCTGCCAGACTGTATGGCCCAGGTGGCATGGCAATTACACCACAACTGGACTTGCGGAGTCACCCTTTCCTGCTCTGGGTCATCCTCAAAGCTGGATTCTATATGAGCCAGAGCAGTATTTTTATGTGTGGAATGTTTCCTCCAGAACTCGAATAGGCTCACTGTTGCTGAGCTTTCTCCATTGCTGTACAGGATGCAAGATATGCAATTTGTTTTTTATTTTAGAGGGTCCTGACCACTGGACTCCTAAAAACTTCACTGAAGTGGCCAATCCCTGAATCTCCCTGGGCCTTTCTTACCACCCACTGGAGTATGCCTCCAGCATACTAGCTACCTCTTGCTCATCCTAACAGCAGATGTCATCAACAAAATGGTGTACTCCAGATCTCTTTACACTATATTATGATGGAGAGAAGAGTTAATATAGATCTGAGGCAAAACCATAAATGAACATTATTGTCCACCTCACAAGAATGCAAACTGTTTCCGATCCTCTTTTCTAATTGCATTGGAAAAGAATACATACACCAAATCATAGACCACAGAACATATACCTGTGTCTTGATTAACCCGCTCTAGTGGTGATACCATATTCAGTACAGTAGCTACAATCAAGGCTCCTAGTTGGTATAAGTCTGTGGAGGTCTACGGTCATTGCCCAGGATCGAACCAGGTTTTTCAGGACCCAGAGAGGCAAATTAAATGGACCACTACTGCTACATCCTTTAATCATCTCCTCCTTCCAGCCCCCACTATAATATGATATTGTTTCTTATTTATTTCTTTGGCTGTGAGGTCAGTTTCAGGGTTCCATTTGGCCTTCCCCACTATGGTAACTTTGTACAACATAGATCAGGACCTGGTATGGAAGTTATTCCAATTGCCAAGTATATCCATTCCAAATGTGCACTTCAAACCTGAGGAAATTGCCACCAAGTGGATCTAAAGACCCAGTAGACCCACCATTAGCTGTACATTAGCCAGGACCCCATTTATTCCTTGGCCCTCACAGGCCTTCACTCTTACCAGGGAATGTAAGGACACCTTGGATCTCCAGGTATCAATATCATCTCAGATCCTGGCTCTAATGCTTTTCAGAATGTCTGGTTATTCCCCTTTCCCCAGTGTTCAATTACCCAAATAAATTAGGTCTCTTGGGGAAGGATTTGGGAAGGACTTGTATGTATCATTACAATGTATACTGCCAGGATATTGTAGGTTCCCTCCTTCTAGGGACCATTTCTTCAGTCAGTGGGTTTCTGATATTCAAATTGGCTAAAGTCTGGGAACTGAACAAAGGATCTTGAATCTTTATCGGAGTGGCTGTCCTTACGCTACTAACTTCCATTCTTGCCTTATTTTTTATTATAGATATTAAACAACATCCTTTTTTTTTTCATGCGGAGGTGGTGAATATCTGTGTCTGCTCTTTTTTTTAATTTAAATTCAGTTAATAACATATAATGTGTTATTTGTTTCAGGGAACAGATCTGTGATTCATCAGTCTTATATAATACCCAGTGTTCATTACAACACATGCCCTCCCCAATGTCCATTACACAGTTACCCCATCCCCCCCCCCCTTTCAGCAACCCTCAATTTGCTTCCTATGATTAAGAGTCTCTTATGGTTTGTCTCCCTCTCTGGTTTTGCCTTATTTCATTTTTTCCTCTGTTCCCCTAAGATCCTTGTTTCTTATATCCACATATCAGTGAAATCATATGATAATTATCTTTCTCTGATTGACTTATTTCACTTAGCCTAATACCCTCTAGTTCCATCCACATCCTTGCAAATGGCAGGATTTCTTTCTTTCTTTCTTTCTTTCTTTCTTTCTTTCTTTCTTTCTTTCTTTCTATCTTCTTTCTTTTCTTTTCTTTCTTTTCTTTCTTTCTTTCTTGCAACAGCATCCTTTTTTTTAATGTTTTTTTATTATATTATGTTAGGCACCATACAGTACATCCCTGGTTTCTGATGTAAAGTTCGATGATTCATTAGTTGCATATAACACCCAGTGCACCGTGCAATACGTGTCCTCCTTGCTACCCATCACCAGCCTATCCCATTCCCCCATCCCCCTCCCATCTGAAGCCCTCAGTTTGTTTCTCAGAGTCCATAGTCTCTCATGAACAGCATCCTTTTTGACACCTGCCTATTCTTCCTCTAGAGATTCCATGCTCTACTAACCATTTCCACAATTCCCTTAGGGTCAAGCCCACTTGGCTATCTTTCCAACCTCGGTGGTTTTTATAGCAGTTGTGGCCTCCTGGCTTCCAGGAGTTAACTGCTGCCACCTGGCCTCTATTACTCAGAACCCTTCATCCCAATAGGGGTGACCACCTCTTCTATCCCTCTTGGCTTGCAGAAGAGAGACACCACTGAACTCCCGTATTCATTGCTAATGCCCTTGGTACAATGATGTATCCTCTGGACCCTCCCATGGAACATAATCATCTGGTGGATCTTCTTCTGGCCCTATATTATAGATAGTATATATAGTATACCCACTTCCTCTTTCTGCCTTCTACTAGCATCTTCCAGCATAACTCAGGCATTTTCCACTTTGCACCATTGTTTTTTCCAGGCTTCTAAGAGCCACCCCAGCAAGCAACTGAGTTTTTTCCCACACAGTGGGGTCATCAATAGAGTGTTAAATCTCATGCTCTTTAAAAGTGCCTCCAAGTCAATACATTCTTGCCTATCCAACCTCACATTCCAGCCCCTTTGATCATGTACCCCTAAACTCCAATCCCAGACATGCCCCCCGGCTCCTGCCAGGACATGTCATCTAGTTAGTATAATTCTTTAGGTGCAGAGTCTCTGTTCCCCTTCATCTGGCTGAGCACACCTCCAGCCAGATTTAAATCTGTACTGAGATTTAACTAGTTATCAGCCTGGCAGTCAGGAGAAGAGATGAGATCAACTCCTTTGGGGGAGCACCTGACACCTTGTAGCGGAGTGATTTCTGCAGCATCTTCCAGTACAACAGAAGTTCTGGACCTGACTAGGGAAGGGTTGGCTACCTCTGCAAGCCCGTAAGGCCCCACGGCAGTTGTAGAGTTAACATCCTCAACATCCATCCAGATGTCCTTGTCCCATGTTTTAGGATCCCAGATCATCTTAGCATGCTCAGGATGCCATCACAAAATTCCACAGACTATACAGCTTAAACAATAGAATGTCATTTTCTCACAGTTCTGGAGGCTGGGAAGTCTGAGATAAGGTGCAGGCCAATTTGATTTCTCACAAGAGCTCTTTTCCTGGCTTGCAGATTGGCTGCCTTCTTGCTGTGTCCTCACATAGCAGAAAGAGAAATCTCGGTTCCTCTTCTTGGAGGACCACAGTCCTATCACATTAGAGTCTCACCCTTATTATCTCATTTAACCTTAATTCCCTCTTAAAAGCCCTGTCTCCAAATATAGCCACATTGGGGATTATAGCTTCAACATATGAGTTTGAGGGGAATACAATTCAGTTCATGACACAGATTTTCCCAGGGCCCTGTCCTTTGCATAACAGACCAGTCTTAGCTGAGCATTCAAACAATTTGGAGCTCTGCAACTTGCAATGAGGTCCTCAGCCTGCTGCTCAAGTGTGTCTGCCTTTTCACTCTATGTGGAAAAAGCCTCTTTGTCAACTCCACCAAGGCATTCTGGCTCTTGCATTTAGGCATGATATGCTTGTTAATAGCCTTTAGTCTCTCATTATCCTTTTGCAGGGCATCGGTACAACTTTGCGGTAATCAGCTCCATTGTCTTTGTAGGCACTGTCTCCCCATTTTCTTCAAATTCCTGCATCATCACACCTGCCACAGCGTTCCCTGCCACAGCATTCCCCTCCACCATGACATTTTCCCAAGTTACCACCAGTGAAATCTTTAGCAAATGAGTCACCAAATGTGGTTACTATCCATGACCCACCTCCTAATCAAGATGGATTTCTCCTCCTATGTTGGGTGGTGGCTGTTCCAGTCCCGCATCCCCATCTCACCCCTTGTTTTCTCACACCATTCTCAATACCACTTGTGTTAGTCCAGATCCTCTGAGAAGCAAATGCCATGAAAGGAACAAGCCTGTAAGGGGAAATACCTGTGGGAGAGCAAATGGGAGGAAGCCCCAAGGGCTGGAGAGCCATGTCAGATCATGAAGCAGGTCTGACCCCACATGAAGGATAAAGGGAGGAAGGGAGGGTAGATAGAAGCATCCTGGCATCCTGGATTTCCATAAAGTCTAAGAAAGTTTCAGCAAGGCCACCAAGGAGTACTGGAGCCAAGGTCAACTGTCAGTATCCTTGCGCATTTAGTCATTGAGTGGGAGCACCCAATGGAAGCCTGGACTCAGACAAATACTCCTGCAGATTTCAGAGCAAAGAGCTGTGGGCCCCGGGTCCCCTATGATCCCCAGAGTGAGAGGTCTGCCAGGTGCAATCACTACTCTACAGTGCTCCAGGCCTTCTCTGACTCCAACTGTGCAGAAAGAAAATCGTTACATTCAACAAAAGAATAAATACAAAATGTTTTCCAATGCTTGAGTGCCGATCTACTCACTTGTGCCAATTAACCGCAGAGATGAACTTCCTATCACTATATAATCTTCACCATATTGGTAGGTGTTCGTTATTTTCTCCTCCAGATCCCAAACAGCACTGCCATTGATGACAGTCAATGAAGGCAAGAGTGCTAAAGGCCATCTTCACATTTTGTCCCACATAATCTCTTTGATAATTGCCTTCTGAGAAGCTCACCACCCAGAAGTAGTTGCAATGATTTGCCATTGCCATGGTATCATTTGTATAATGTTCACAACGCCAGGCTAATCTCTGTGCATGAAAGTTAAATGGTCAGTCAAGGCACAGCCCCATGCTCCCTCTGAAAGGAAAGGAGTGGGCAGATGGGATCCCACTGCTCTACCTGGGAGGGAGAAACTCCAGTCTGTGATAGCAAAGTGGCCACTGTGCTAGGATGAGCTGGTGCAGGACCAAGTGTGTCCGGTTCCCCAGGGGCAGTTACAAGTCAGTCCTGTGCCAGTGTTTTTTTTTTACACCTCTACTCAGCTTTTTTATTTTATATCCCATTCTAGATCCTTCTGACACTAGTCAAAATCAATTTCCAGACATGAAAGACAAGTCCATAAGTTCCTTCTGGCCTCAACTCAAAATTAGAGTAAAAAGATCCTCTATTCTCTCAATTCAGCATCTACTGAGCTCCTGCTGCATACCAAGCACACACTGTTAAGCCCTGGAACACAGAGAGCAGATACAGGCCCTACTTCCCAGCCTCATGCTCTTCACTGCATTTGGCATGCCAGGGTCTAAATTATTCACTGAGGATAAAATGGTCTATTTTGGGGTAACTCCTATCACACTTCATGGTGACTGCTTCCATTTTTAAAATAGCCTCAAGTGTGACTATTAATCAGGATATCATTAAAAATAATATCTGTCAGGATGACATTCATTTCTGTTCCATAAATAATGTCACCAGCATTGAATTCCTGAACAGTGGAACATTTACAGAGTTACAGCAGAGCTCCAGGTAATGAGCTTATGGAATACAGGGCTGTGTCTTTTGCCTTTCTGACACAGAGCTCCTGGGACAGTGCCTGACACAAAATAGGAGCTCAGCAAAGGTTTGCTGAATTAATTTTAAAATTCCTGCATCTCACATTGTGACCCTGTTGTGAAAGTATGTCTATCGTTCTTCTTTGGGATGTCAAGCTCCAAGATTCAAAAACTTCCAAAACATCTTAATGTGTCTTAGAGACCATGATTGCTTTCTAAAAGTGTACTTATCTCACATCTCTTAGGTGACTAAATTGCATAAGTTCATTACTCAATGTGTGAAAAGACACATAGTCCTATTGGTTTTAAAAGTATTCTATTAAAGGTCAAGAGCTGCCCATTTTTGAACTGGATAAAAAAATCAATGCCAATGTTGCTTTGTCCACTTCTAATTTTCTCTAGTGCTAACGTTCTAAGCTTATTTAATTTTTTAAATTAGATTTTGAGATAATTGTAGATTCACATGCGGTGGTAAGAAAGAATACAGAATGATCCCATGCACCCTTCACCCAGTCTCCTACCAATGGAAGTATTTTGCATAACTATAGTACAATATCACAACTAGGAAATTGGCATTTCCACAATCCTCTGACCTTATTTAGACTCTAGTTTTACATACACTCGTGTGTGTGTGTGTGTGTGTGTTTAGTTCTATGTAATTTTATCACATGTGTTGAATCTGTGTATTCGCTACTGCAATTAAGCTTCAGTATACTTCCATTGCCACAGAGATCCCTCCTGCAACCATTACAGAACGACCTCCCTCCTCCCTTTGCTCCCTAACCCCTGGCAACCACTCGACTGTTGTCTATCTCTATAATTTCATTTATAGAATATTACACAAATGCAACCATACAGGATGTAACCTTTTGAGATTTGAGATCCATCCAAGTATCTGCATGTATCAGTAGTTTCTCGTTATGGCAGAGTAATATTCCGTAGTATGGATGTAGCAGAGTCCAACCAGTAGCTTGCTGAAGGATATCTGGGTTATTTCCAGTTTGGAAATCTATTTGATTTTATAACTTTTTTTTAAATTAGGCCTTCAGCCATCAGTTTTATCATACTCAAAAGCACAAATACTTTGTTTCTTTTCTTATCCCCATCTTTGCTTGTTCCTTTCACTTTTTAAAGCTTACTTCTCAACAATTATCATATGGTTTCCCTCATACATGGAATATAAGAAACAGCACAGAGGATCATAGGGGAAGAGAGGGAAAAGTGAAGGGGAAGTCATCAGAAAGGGAGACAAACCATTAGAGACTCTTAACTATAGGGAACGAACTGAGGGTTGCTGAAGGGGAGGTGGGTGGGGGAATGAGGTAACTGGGTGATGAGTATTAGGGAGGGGACGTGATGTGATGAGCACTGGGTGTTATACGCAACTGATGAATTACTGAACTCTACATCTGAAACTAATGATGTACTCTGCTGGCTAATTGAATTTAAATAAAAAATTAAAAAAAGAAAAAATAATAAAGCACCATTCTCAAGTCCTAGCATATTTTTCTGAGGTTTATTGACCAAAATTCCACATAGAATCAAACTCAAAAACATGAGACTTTTAGATGATAGTAGAATGATAATATTTTCCTGTATGTTTTAATACCTTTCTTGACTGGGCCCTACACTTGGTTAACTTCTTTGGCTACTTGAAGCTATTAAGCTCAGAGAACAGTCTAACATTGTCCACAGACATGTTTAGCCCAAGAAGCTATGAGTATAGTTTGGATTATTATTTTTCTTAACACTCCATCTTTTATTTAGCCGTGCTGAAACTCATTTGCTATTTTTCTGCATCTCAGAGAGTCTGGCAAGAGCTTCTTCCAATTTATGACCCTCAGTTTGTGTTTTTGCTACCTGGTAAGTCCTGTGCAGTCTGCGTACTTGGAGACCGCACCATGCAATCCCCCACCCTCCTCTTGTGTACAGGTCCAGGGCTTTAAGCCAGCTTTTCTCAATTTCCTGTGACTGTGTCTCTTGCTAATGAGAGTCTTATTTATGACTGCTTTCTGTTCATCAGAAGGAAGGGATTCACTTGACTTTCCAGAGCCCTGAATCAGCTTTCTGAATTCTAAGAAACCAGCCTCGTTCCTGTCATAGACTGGAGAAGAAAGACACCAATAAGCTACACCAATGGTTCTCACATCTGTCTGTACATCATATCCAGGTATTAAATTTGGGGAAAACCCAGAGCACGAGCATTTTTTCAAACTCCTCAACATTCACATAAATTGTAGTAAACCCATATATTGGAATACTATGCGACCATAAAAAAAGACTGAGAAAGTTTTTCTGTTCACTGGAACATCCTTTGAATAAAAAGGCAAATTCCCTCTTGCCCATTACCTTTCCTGTCTTCTAGCCTGAAATTAGAACTTGATGTCTGGAGAAATGGCAGCCATCTTCTAATAATGGTACAAGAGCAAAAGAAAGGCAGGGCAGGCAGCTACGAGGTTTCTAGGTTTCAGATGATCTAGAACCACAGGCACTAAACCCCAGACTGTCTACCTTCAGACCAGACTACACGAAGAGAAACAAGAAAATAGGACAAAGATCCATAAGTAGAGCAAGGATGACGAATGGGGTCATTCGTCAGACCTCCAGGGTCTGACGGCCCTGATTTTCAAGTCCCGCTCATTGCTGAGACCTGGCTGCACCCTGCTCTCACACCTTGCAACGTACCTGGTCTTCTCATAAATCCTTCTTCCTTTGCTTACACGAGAATCCTGGATTTCTGTTACTTCAACCATGGGTCTCACCTAAATCAATACTTCAGCACTGTGTTATCACTCACATTTATAATTTTGTCTCTAATTCATCAAAAAAAGGTTAAAATATACTTGATAATCTCTAATTTGTAAAAAAAAAAAAAAGTAGAAGAGTTATCACAGTGTGGTAGCAATAACATTGGCTTTGGAGTTGGACAAAGTTGGATTCAAATCCCCATTCTGGCCCTCAGCCAACATGTGATTTTGGCCAACTTACAGAAGTTCTTTGAGCCTCCATGTTTCTTACTGGATAAAAGGTGATAATAATCCCTACTTTGCAGGGTCGTTAAGGGCTGAACACAATAATGTAGGTATAGGGCTACAGAGAATGAATATTCAATATTGCTAGGAATTTTTGAAAAACATGGGTGGAGGGGCGCCTAGGTGGCACAGTCAGTTAAGCTTCCGACTCTTGGTTTTGGCTCACGTCATGATGTCAGGGTCGTGGAATTGATCCCCGCATGGGGCTCCACACTCAGTGCAAGGTCTGCTTGGGACTCTCCCTCCCCCTCCTCCTCCCTCTGCCTCTTTCTCTCTCTCTCAAATAAAAAAATAGATAGATTTTTTTAAAAAAGAAAGAAAAAAGGTGGAGAAGTACATATTATACATTAGAAAGATTCACCAGGAAAGTGACTTTTCTGTTTAATAGGTTATCATTTTCTTCAAGAGAGGATTACCTTATTTCCTAATGATGCCAGATGGTAGACCATCAATGCACACTAGCCCAAACTTGGAATATTGCAAACATGATTTTTGAGTGTCAATAAACCATCAGAAAAATTATGGGCTAGCAAAACGATATCCTCCAAGTAAGATTTCTAAAATTTATAGGCACTGTGTAAAGAGATTGGCAGCCAAAGGCTGCTCTGAGCCTCACTTGCCAGAGCTCAGGGACAAATTGGGTGTCTCAGAACACCAGATGACTTTACAGACCACACGCCTCCCATATTCATCTAAGCCCCAGAGGCTTTGTGCAATCTCTGGACTAGAAAACCACATCCACAGGTCTGCTCTTCATCATGAGCAACCATAGCTTTAAATACGAGACAGCACTTTACAATCAAACAAATCCAGATGGACAGTTCTCTCAAAGCCAAATCTATACCCAGGACACAGATTTCTAGAGGAAAATGCAGCCAAGGCAGATACAAAACAACCCAGGGAACAAAAAGTCCCAGTCACTATAAAGTCATCAATCACTCTGCTGCTCAGAATGGAGCACCACATGTGCGTGGGGGCGGGGCTGGGGGAGGACCCCAAGCTAGACACCAAAGCCCTGGAAATGTGCAAGGTGAGAGGAGGTCAGTAGAACACAGCAGTACCGGTGAGAGGGTGTATGCTCCTCTAACAACACGGTCCATTCCTTGTTAAAGTGTGAGGGCCTGGCTTCACACATATCTATGGCCCTACTATGTGCACAGCCCTATACTGTGGGCCACCATCCCCAGATAAGATGCATCAAGAAGATGAACTGGCTGGGAGGCTTCAATCTTCCAGAAGACACTGAAGCTCTAGCTCCTCCCCTCAGCCTCATGGGCCAGGACTTCACCTTGATCAGTTTGCTTGAAAGTGTCCAGACCCTGCAGGACTGCCTTGTGCTAACCAAACTTGTAAGAGACTCAGGTAAACCAGATGTCTATTGACTGACTCTCTTACTAGGAAGATGCAGGTCATTTTGTCTGTCTTCATTTGATAATACCCTTTGCTCCCAACCTTTTGTATCCCACCAACATATCTTTACCCTGTATCTAATAGGTCTTTAAGACCCTTCTCTTTGAGGCAAACTCTCTGATAAACTGTTGATGATGGTGGTGCATGGTTAAGGATAGGCTCTTTCTTTCCCAATTACAATAATAATGGTTAGCATGTATTGAATAATTATTACATGTCATATATATAACATACATGAATATATGTTATATATGGCAAGCATTTTACATACATAATCTCATATAATTCTAAACTATATGTAATGGGCACTGTTATTATCAACCTGATTTTTATAGATGAAGAAGTGGAGACTC
Organism: Ursus maritimus; assembly: GCF_017311325.1. Lineage (NCBI taxonomy): Eukaryota > Metazoa > Chordata > Mammalia > Carnivora > Ursidae > Ursus > Ursus maritimus. Next base: position 63,880,021 of record NW_024423453.1, read on the forward strand.
AGAGTGATTAAGTAACTTAATTGTCCCAGATTGGGCTGCCCGGGAAGCAGACTCTGGAGCTATTGTGCAGGATGTTCGTTAGGGAGTGCCCTTGATATCAACAACTGTGGAGCAGAGGGGATGGGAATGGGAGTGGGCAGAAGGAAAAGTTGAGCTGTGATGCCCATTGACAGCCTCAGTCAACTCAAGGGAAGCTCTGGAGCTACAATGGTCCTTCAGCATTGTCTCCACTTGGGCTGAGATTATACTCCCTCTCAGTCATTGGACATGGATCCTTCAGAAAAGTGGACTTTGGGCAAGGTGGCTCAGCAGCTGAGGCACCCCAAAGAGGCTGACATCTGGAAAAAGTCTGCTCACCACCCTTCCAGCAGCTGGCGCAAGGAGTCCTTCATCGACACGGGACATGAGTGGCACATCACTGAGTCTGGAATGTTAAGAAGGTCCACAGATGGGGCACCGGGGTGGCTTAGTCGGTTAAGTGTCTGCCTTAGGCTCAGGTCATGACCTCAGGGTCCTGGGATTGCGCCCTGCATCGGGCTCCCTGATTGGCTGGGAGCCTGCTTTTCCCTCTCTCTCTGCCTCTCCTGCTTGGCCTCTCTCTCTCTCAAATAAATAAATGAAATATTTTTTTTTTAATTAAAAAAAAAAAAGAAGGTCCACAGCTAGTGAGTGGTAGAGGCAGACTTAGAACAGAAGCTGCTCTGACCCCAGATCCTTCCAATTAACCACCTTTCTATGACACCTCCCACAAGCCTTTAAATCGAATGTCGATTCTTCAGCTCTCAAAAGGTGTTCTTTTTTTTTTTTTTATGTGCTTTGCCTGCAAATTGGTATGCTCCTCCAAGATGGTAAGACCCTCGGGTACATTTATGGTTCTTGCCTAGAGGAGAATGACCCTATGCGCTTCTGTGGGAGAATAGTAGCCTCAGCAATGTTGACCTCTTGAGCCTTTAGCCGCGAGAAAAACCATCAAATACCTGTGTCCCCTCATAACATGCTCAGTGGTTACTTCAGCCTCAAGACCAGACACACCTACCCGCAGAAGGAAACCAAACATTTCAGCAGCCCTACTTCATCTCACTGCCCTAGAACAATTTCCATCCATTTCCCTCTTTAAAAATTAACTTTTGAGACCTTATTTAATTTGCTCTTTCCGTCAGAGCTAGTAAAGTAAACAACAGTGAGTCAAACAATGTAAGAGTCACAGATGAATTTTGCGAAAATGACACTTTATCTCTGTAAGAATTTCAAGCCATATATTTTTTAAGTCACTCAAAATGACATCACCCAAGGGTAATCATTGTTAACATCTTTAATATATCCTTCCAGAAAGTTCTGTCATATATATGGATTAAAATATAGGCAGTCAATTTTCCATCAATGGGAATAAGCCCTCCATGCTGTTCTGCAACCTGCTTTGTCCCTCCCCAGTGCAGTAGGGGCGTCTTTTCATGACGACACAGTCTCACACTGGAGCATGTGAGCAGCTGAAGAAGACCCTGGAGATGCAGGCAGAATTTCAGAGAAGGGGGTGGTTGTGATAAAGGTTTCAGATCTTATCCTAAGAAGACATTAAAAGACTGCAAAATTCAATTTATTTTTTAAATGGCTTATTCTGACTACTGGTTGCATTAAAATACATTATTTGTTTGTTTATGGCCATTATTCAGTAAAAAAATCTACATCGAAATGATGTTTCCATGGTGTTCAACCTCAGACATGAGAGAGGCAAGTGGAAGCAGCTTCCACACAATCCATACATGAGCTTTTTGGGTTAGAATTCATTAACTATCAGAGAAAAAGCCATCAGATCAAAAGGGTTTTCCATCTTTATAAATCTTATCTGTCTGCTTTCCAGAAACAATGTTCATGGCAGAAAATATAAAGAATTGGAAGAAAATAAAAGAGAGAAGAAAAGAAAACTTAGCTTACTTGTAATTCTACCATCCAGACATAACCACTAATCACTACCATGTTGGTATATATTCTGCCAGTCTTTTATCTAAGAGTATTTTTTTCTTTTACAAATAAAAGCAATCATATTGTGCAAACTTTTTATATTTTGATATATTGTGACCATCTTTCTAGATCATTAAATACTCTCCCATGACTTCATTTTCAATGGTCATCTAGTATCCATTGTGTGGTCCTATCATTTATTAAAATGGTCTCCCGCTGTTGGCATTTAGGTTGTTTCAAATCACTGTGATGAACATCCTTACAGGTAGGTATTTGCATATATTGCCATTTTAAGATTTCATAGGCCCTGTCTGTTCTTACAGCACCATCTCACATCATACCAAACATTGTAAAAGGCACCTCCAGCTCACGTCAAATGTCACTGTTTTTGCAGTAAAGAGTTTAAGGAATGTTTATAAGTTGCTTTTGAAATAATCTAGCTCTGAAGAACACATTTAATTTAGCTATGACTTCTCAGCAATCATTTAGCATATACCAGAATTCTTGTAAGCTGCGAAAAATCAAACCTACAGATAGCTTTTAAATATAATGAATTTCATAAACAATAAATTTAATAATTCATTAAATCGATATAAAATTATATTTTGTGAATCTTTAGTTCAACATCTGTTAATTTCATTTTTTCTTTTTTTTAATTTTGGAGCCATGCTTTTTTTTTTCTATGTCTCAATCATTTTTTGTAGGCTCTTATTTTTTTCTTTTTTTTTTTTGAGGATCTTTGAGAGAGAGAGAGAAAGTGCGAGCAGGGGGAGGGGAAAAAGGAGGGGCAGAGGGAGAAGCAGGCTGAGCAGGGAGCCCCATGCAGGACTCACTCCCAGGACCCTGGGATCATGACCTGAGCTGAAGGCAGACCCTTAATCGACTGAGCCACCCAGGCGCCCCTTCTGTAGGCTCTTTAAAAGCTCCTAGGCATCAGGTAGTGTGACTGTAGATCCTGATATAAAATTGACATTGCGGGGCACCTGGCTGGCTCAGTTGGTAGAGCGAGAAACTCTTGATCTCAGGGTTGTAAGTTCAAGCCCCCCATTGGATGTGGAGGTTACTTAAAAATAAAATCTTGGAAAAAAAGTGACATTGCAAATTGTAAATTGTAAAAGGGGCCAATAATATGGAAAGGTTTTTTAAAATAAAGCATGGCCACTATCACTCTCGATAAATTGTAAACTGTGTCTGTGTTCCCCTCCTCTTCTTCTTCCACCTCTCTCTGCACATGAGCATAACATTGACCACCTGCAGGTCAATGGGTTTCCCTGGGAGAAATGAGAAAGAAAGGCATTTTGCTTCTCAGGGCTTGGTTTCCCACAACAGCCTGCTTTCCACCCTTCGGTGGAAGGATCCTGTGGGTCAGCCCACACACTGGCACATGAACTTGTTGTTGCTGAATAGACATCTGCCGAGATGGACATGCTAATGTATTTGCATAGACACGTGTCAGCAAAGCTCTGAAGATGGGGCCTAGTGATGGGGGCACAGGCCACCAGAAGAGACCTACCACTGGGCCCCACATCCTCTACTCCTGCAGTGTTGACTTTCTGCTCCCAAGGAAGCCCACTTTCCCTTTCGTGTTCTCCTAAGGCCAAGGAATCATCATTCGAACGGCATCTTTGGCGCAGAAGACAAGAGGAAAGAAACCCACCCCCACCCCGCCATCTGGGATTAGACAGGCTTCAGCACGCAGCCCCCAGATATATGGAGGCAGGATTTCTCAAACCATCTCCAAATGTCAAGTGAAGGAATGAATTACAGCTCATCGATAGATGCTTTTTTTCTTTGAAGAGACATTTTAGGCAGCAGGAAAGATCACTGCCTGCCCCTCTCCTTCCCTTCTCACCCATTTTTTTATAGACTTTCTTTTTTAGAGCAGTTTTAGGTTCATGGCAAAACTGAGGGGAAGGTACAGAGATTTCCCACAGACCCCTTGCCCCACACATGCATGGTGCCTTAAGACTCCTCCCTCTTGCAGAAACGCCTTTCCTTTCCTCTCACATTTTGTTCTTTGGACTTTAGCTCCTTGTTCTCAGCATGGAATCTCTGGGGCTTCTTCCTTAAGTCCTCACCCCAGCTAAGTCTTCTCTACCAAAACTTTCCCTCATTATTCTCTGAGTTTATTAACAATGCATTTTCTTCTTATTGCATTTTATTTTATTTTATTTTTGTTATAAGAGTAATAACATGAAGCCAGGATATCTTGGTATTTAGCTATGACCAGATCCTCCATCCACTCAACCCACCTCCACTAATTACCAACATCAATCATACATTCAACAAATATTTACCAGATTCCTACTCTGTACCAGGGACCCCACTAGGAATTGCATAAGACAAGAAGTAATGAGTTTAAATTGGAGCAGATAAGGTTTTTATTAAATAGAATTGATGTAATAACTATTTATGGCTTAGCCAATGTTTTCACAGGCATCGCCCCAGTTACTTATGACAACTCTGCAAAGTGGCTCAGGACCACAGAGCCCATATCGCCATGTGCCAGACCTCTGCTGTTTGCCCCTCTGCATCCAGTCTTCCCATCCTGTCAGTGTCATAGCCGACTTTGATGTGACCAGCAGAGTCCTGGGCCCTGTGACTTTGGTTGATTTTGGCCAGTGGGGAGCTTGGCAAGGGATCAGAAGAAGAGAAGGGACTGAGGTCTGGGTATTTATTCCCCCGGTTTCTCTCCTGAAGAAGTTACCTAAAAGGGCTATGAATCTGAACCAAAGGTCATTGCTCTTTTCAAAGCAACCTGTTCTATAAAACTTTCCTTCCCAGTTCTGGTAGCTTCTTCCCCTCAAGCTTAAGAGTGGTTAACACCTCCAATGCTCCTAGCCCCATGTTCCTGCAACATTCTGTGGTTCCTCTTTACCCAACCACACTTTTTAAAGGAGTTCCTCTGGAAATAAAGCCCTCTCAAATTGTTTTAATTTGATAGAGAGAGAGAAGCGTATTCAAATGTGGCAGATGTTAACAGGTGATAGGTTTATGGGTGTCTCTTACACTATTCCTTCATTTTGAAATTATCTGAATTATTTGAAGGATCTTTCCTTTAAGATTTATTTTTTTATCTAAGTCATCTCTGCATCCAACATGGCACTCAAACAACCCCAAGATCAAGAGTCACATGCTCTATCGACTAGGACAGCCAGGCACCCCTTAGTTTTCTGAATTATCTTAATTTGAAGGTTATAATTTGCTTATGTTGATCCCTGACTTATATAGTAGCCAAGCCAGAGTCCAAATCAAGACTTTGTCACCAGACATAGTGTGACCAACTGTCCTGGTTTTCTGGGACTGTCCCAGTGTTATCCCTCAAAGTCCTGGGAAAACCTCAGTTCCTAGTACACTTTTCCACAACCCCATGAATTTCTCCAAGAAAGAATCAAACTGGTTGTGGTTCAGGAAAAGCCCAGGCAAAACCCTGACCATCTCTCTGGTTAAATAATGAGCCTCCAGCCTAACTTCCCAGCCTGGAACAGGAATGTGGAGAGAATAATTATTTCTGAAATACTTAAGTTGTTTTGATTGCATATTAATGACAATACTAACTCCACCCTGAAAAAAATTTGTTGAACTATTAGAGCCTTATGATTTCAAATTTAACATTTCACATTATACACATATTTTTATAGTGGTGAAGTAGGATCAGATGATCAGCAAACATAAAGTCACATTAGGACAAAATTCTGTGCAGGAAGTATAGGGCAATTATAAGTTCCAAGGAGAAATGAAATTATGTAAAATTTCCAACTATTAAAGAAATGTTTCGGTTTTTAAGTGGATAATGATGGGTATCAAATCACCATAACATTCATATTCCAAAGGATACACTTAAGAAGTTAGATAACAATTTGTTTTAAATTTCAATGTTTACAACATGCTGGATTTCATGGCCCTTGCAAATATTTAAACTTATAATGAAACTTTTTTTTTTTAAGTAGGCTCCACACCAAGCATGGTGCTCAATGTGGGCCTTAAACTCACAACCCCAAGTTCAAGACCTGAGCTGAGATCAGGAGTCAGACACTTAACCAACTGAGCCACCCAGGAGCCCCATAATGAAACATTTTTAATGTCAACTTTAAAATGTGTCAGGGAGAGCATAGTTTTAAAAAAATGCTTAAGGACTACATACGCAAGAACATTTGCATAGCCTGATGAAAATGTGATCATCATAATAGTGACTTTTTTAACACTTTGCTGCATGTCAGACACATAACATTTCAATTTTCTCTCAGCTGTTTATTTTGAAATTTTCAAACATTCAAAAAAGTGGTAACCTCATACAAGAAACTCCACAAACTCTTCACCAGTTGATAATTGTCATTTTGCTCCTTCTCTCTCCATATTGTGATATTTCTTCCCTAAATATTTCAACAATGCATTGCTTAAGAAAAGAATATCTCCTACATAACCACGATGGCATTATCACACTTTAAAAATTAGCAATAATTTTATATCATCCAATATACAGTCCATATTCAAATTTCTCCAGTTTTCAAGGATATTTCTTATGGTTGTGCTATTGTTATTTCATTCTGATCCAAGATTCAATCAAATGTCATGCATTGCATTTGTTATAGTGACTTTCTACTCTCTTTTAAGTTAAAAGTCTCATTGCTATTATATTACATTATTATATTATATTATATTATATTATATTAATTATATTATATTATATTGATTATATTATATTATATTAATTATATATTATATTATATTAATTATATATTATATTAATTATATTATATTAATTATATTATATTAATTATATTATATTAATTTTTTTACAGGTCTGTAAATACCAATTTTTTTACAGGTCTGTCCAGTAGTCTTATAGAATTTGGATTTGGATTTGTCTTATTGCTTCCTCATAACTTAGTTTCAAGTTAGATATACTTGGCAAGTGTACATCCTAGATGATGTTACATACCTCTGGTTGCCTCACATCAGGAAGCACAAAATGTCAGGGGGTCCCATTATCAGTGATCCTAAATTTAGCCTCTGAGCTCAGGTGATGACCCACAGTTCTCTCCACTCTAAAGGTACATGTTGCCCTTGGCAATTAATAAGATTTTGAGGGGCGATGCTTTGAAACCATGGGAATATGTTATAACCTGCACAAATTTTGTGCATCAAAGGACACAGTCAACAGAGTGAAAAGCAACCTACAGAATGGGAGAAAATATTTGCAAATCATATATCTGATAATTGATAAATATCCAGAATATACAAAGAACTCCTACAACTAACAACAAAAAATTCAAATAACCGTAAGTAAAGTAAGTCAAGCAGAGAAAGTCAATTATCATATGGTTTCACTTATTTGTGGAACATAAGGAATAGCATGGAGGACATTAGGAGAAGGAAGGGGAAAATGAAGGGGGGGAAATCAGAGGAGGAGATGAACCATGAGAGACTATGGACTCCAGGAAACAATCTGAAGATTTTAGAGGGGAGGAGGGTGGGGGGATGGATTAGCCCAGTGATGGGTATTAAGGAGGGCACGTATTGCATGGAGCATTGTTACATACAAACAATGAATCATGGAACACTACGTCAAAAACTAATGATGTACTGTTTGGTGACTAACATAATAAAAAAAAATTCAAATAACTAATTAAAAATAAGATGGAAGTCTTAAATAGACATTTCTCCAAAGATAATTATACAAATGGCCAACAAGCACATGAAAAGATGCTCAGTGTCACTAATGATCATAGAAATGTAAACCAAACTACAATGAGATGTCACCTTACACTCATTAGGATAACTACTATTAAAAAAAAAAAAAAAAGAGGGGCGCCTGGCTGGTTCAGTCAGTAGAGCATAGGGCTCTTGATCTCAGGGTTGTGAGTTCCAGCCCCACATTGGGCATGGAGTCTACTTTAACCACCTCTCCCAAAAAAAGAAAGAAAATAACAAATATTGGCAAGAATTTGGAGAAATTGGAACCCTTGCACACTTTGGTAGAATCATAAAATGGTGCAACCACCTGGAAAATAGTATGGTACTTCCTTAAAATTTAAAAATAGAATTACCATGTGATCCAGCAATTCCACCCCTCACTATATAGCCAAAAGAATTGAAAACAAGGTCTCAAAGAGATATTCTCACGCCCATGTTCACAGCAGCACTGTTCACAATAGCCAAGAGCTGGAAACAACAAAAACATTTCTCAACAGGTGAATGGATAAACAAAATGTATTATATACATATAATGGAATATTATTCAGCCTATAAAAGGAATGAAATTTACTTACCCTTACACTAATATATTTTATGCAAATAGCTTCTGTATATATCTAATTACCTTGTATAACAACAACAAACATACAGTTCCCTAAAAGGGTTAGACCAACTTTATTGTGGATTTCATTCTCAAATTCTGCATGTATGTATTTAATCTTCACAGCTCAAATAGCCTTGCTGCCTATTCACAATTTAAAATACCTAGAACGAGTTTTGCTGATGAAGATCTAAATTCCTACCCCCACAATTTTTATAGCATAAATGACATGATAATAATCTATATAAATATATATATAGCATAATAACAATAAGGGATAACATGTATTGAGCATAAATATGTGTCTAGCACGATGCTAAGCTCTCTGCACATCTTTGATCATTTAATTGTTATAAAAGTCTGGGCCATGGGTGTTATTATCATGCCCATTTCACAGATAAGGAAAGTGAGCTGAGAGCAGGTGGGTCACTTACTCAAGATCATGCAGTCATAGTGGCAAAGTCAGACAGCGTGACTCCACAGCCGCAACGCTGCATGATGAAGGTGTTTTGGTAGTGTTCATTAACAAATGTTGCATGGCAGAGATTGGTTTTCAGTAAAAGTGCATTAAATCAACAGTCAATAGAAGCCAATATTATTTTTCTTATCAACAAGATTATAACCCTCTTTGGGGATAGGGACTCTATTGTACATTTCTTGCATCCCAACACTTAGCATAGTCTGTAGGCGTAACAGCTTCTGCTGCTCTGAAAAATAGTACCAAATTCAGTTGATGTCTCTAACCCAATCACATGGGTTAAAAACCCCTCTTCCTCACTCTCTAACCCTGCCCACATCCCATGAATCACCTAAGTGGGGTCAATTCCACTATGAAGCAGTTTTCTATCCCTCATCTCTTCTCTATCCTCATTGCTACTGCTCTAGACTGGACCCTGATCATCACTTGCCTGGCTTAGGGCAATATTCCCTTTACTGCCTGGGACACCCTTACAGATTCTTCAACATCCAGCTCTGCCTTGACTCTATAGACAGTGTTAGTCACTCTTCCCACCAAGGCTCATTCCACTGTATTATAATTATCTATAAATACTTTTATGGTCTCCAGTTAGACTGAGTTCTTCCAGCAAAGGTGCTGTGTCTTTTCATGTCTCATCTCTTCTGCCTAGCACAGAGTCTGGAACACAACAAATGTCAGTAAGTGTTTGCTGAATTAATGATCTCCTGAAGGACTTGATTAAAGTGTTTTGAACTAAACATCATACTTTAAAAAAGAAAAATGTAAAATTTTCACACAATATAGAAATTGCAAAATAAAGACAAATCTTCCTCCCCAATGCCAGGTCTCCCCAAATTCCAAGTACTCAAATTGTTGGGTAAAAAAGTATGTGGTCTTGCTAGGTTATTAGTTGATACTGCCAACTTGTAAATATTAGTGATGAGTAAATATAGAATCGATAATTAGTAATACTAATTAGGACTCCCCAAAATCATAAGATATCTAGGAATAAAGCTAACCAAGAGGCAGAGGATCTGTACTCAGAAAACTATAGAATACTCATGAAAGAGATTGAGGAAGACACAAAGAAATGGAAAAATGTTCCATGCTCACGGATTGGAAAAAACAAATATTGTTAAAATGTCTATGCTACCTAGAGCAATCTACACATTCAGTGCAATCCCTATCAAAATACCATCAACTTTTTTCACAGATGTGAAACAGAGAACCCTAACATTTGTATGGAACCAGAAAAGACCCTGAATAGCCAAAGGAATGTTGAAAAAGAAAACCAAAGCTGGTGGCATCACAATTCCAGACTTCAAGCTCTACTACAAAGCTGTAATCATCAAGACACTATGGTATTGGCACAAAAACAGACACATAGATCAATGGAATTGAATAGAGAGCCCAGAAACGGACCCTCAACTCTATCTATGGTCAACTAATCCTCAACAAAGCAGAAAAGAATATCTAATGGAAAAAAGACAGTCTCTTCAACAAGTGGTGTTGGGAAAGTTGGATAGCCACATGCAGAAGAATAAAACTGGGCCATTTCCTTATACCATACACAAAAATAGACTCAAAATGGGTTAAAGACCTAAATGTGAGACAGGGATCCGTCAAAATCCTTGAGGAGAACACAGGCAGTAACCCCTTTGACCTCAGCCACAGTGACTTCTTGCTAGACATGTCTCCAAAGGCAAGGCAATCAAAAGTAAAAATGAACTATTGGAACTTCATCAAGACAAGAAGCTTTTGCACAGCAAAGGAAACAGTCAACAAACCTAAAAGGCAACCTGCATGAGAGAAAGTATTTGCAAATGACAGATCAGATAAAGGGCTACTTTTCAAAATCTATAAAGAACTTATCAAACTCAACACACAAAAAATTTAAAAATCCAATCAAGAAATGGGCAGAAAACATGAACAGACATTTCTCCAAAGAAGACATCCAAATGGCCAACAGACACATGAAAAAATGCTCAAAATCACTCAGCATCAGGGAAATACAAATCAAAACCACAATGAGATACCACCTCACACCAGTCAGAATGACTAAAATTAGCAAGTCAGGAAACAACAGATGTTGGCGAGGATGAGGAGAAAGGGGAACCCTTTTACATTGTTGGTGGGAATGCAAGTTGGTGCAACACTCTGGAAAACAGTATGGAGGTGCCTCAAAAAGTTGAAAATAGAGCTACCCTATGACCCAGCAATTGCACTACTGGGTATTTACCCCAAAGATACAGATGTTGTGATCCAAAGGGGCACCTGCACCCCAATGTTTATAGCAGCAATGTCCACACTAGCCAAACTATGGAAAGAGCCCAGATGTCCATCAGCAGATGAATAGGTAAAGAAAATGTGGTATATATGTACAATGGAATATCACGCAGCCATAAAAAAATGAAATCTTGCCATTTGCAATGATGTGAATGGAACTAGAGGGTATTATGCTAAGCAAAATAAGTTAATCAGAGAAAGACAATTGTCATATGATCTCACTGATATGTGGAATTTAAGAAACAAGGCAGAGGATCATAGGGGAAGAGAGGAAAAATGTAACAAGACAAAACCAGAGAGGGAGACAAAACATAAGAGACTCTTAATCTTAGGAAACAAACTGAGGGTTGCTGGAGGGGAAGGGGGTGGTGGGAATGGGGTAACTGGGTGATGGACATTGGAGAGAGTATGTGTTGTAATGCGCACTGGGTATTATGATGAATCACAGACCTGTCCCCTGAAACAAATAATACATTATATGTTAATTAATTGAATTTAAATTTTAAACATTGCATTGGTTATAGCTGGTACAATAACTATTGATTTTTATGTATTCTTCTATTGAAGGATAATAAACATAAATAAAATGCCAAAAAATACTAACTAGGACTCAGTAAATACTAATTTACATTTCTGCCAGCAACAAACAATATTTATTTCCCTACATCCTCACCAACACCAGCTATTTTCAAACCAGTAAATATTGGCCAATCTGATAGGTGATAAGGAATAGCTTGGGTATACAGTTCTTTAATTATGAGGGAAGATGAGTGGCTTTTCATATGCTTATTGCTGTTTGAATTTCTTTTTCTGCAAACTGCCTACTCTGGTCTTTTGCATACTTTTCTATTGGGTTGTTATATTTTTCTTAATGCTTTGTAAATTTTTCTGGCATAGTATCTACAAATATTTTCCCTCAATACATTTATAATTAAAACCACATAATTGAAAATGTAAAGTTTCTGTTCAGGTGTCAGTTTTGTCTCCCCAGTCAGATTGTAAAGTCTTTGAAAACAAGGACCAAGAATCTCCTCTAGTCCTAGATTATATGGCAAATTCTAGTTGATCAGCTGCAGCCTTCCTTCTGGGCAGCTGACATGGGCTATGATCCTCTGGGGAAGAATTGTATCTTCTGTAGTTACAGAAGAAGATGAGATTTGCCTTCCCGGGTCAGCCCCTTCATTGATCCAGTCTAGCTTTCTATCTGACAGCAGCTGCAAGAAACACGTTGAAGGGAATCCAATTACCCTCTTTGACATCCACTTCAAAAGGTTAGGAATTTATCCTATGTATCACCATCTGAGATCTCTCTTCCATCAATTCATCTAAACCCCTCCTGAGCCTCAGGGTATAGACCTACTCCAGGCACTCCAGGCAATGAGTTCTTTTGTTTATAATGCCATATATCAACTTCTGGGTGAGGAGGGCAGTATTATAGGTAAGCACATCTAATTCTCCCACCTCACTTATAAATAATAAATAAAAATAGATTTAAAATATTAATAGTGTTCCCTGCATTCATTCCAAAACTTGCTTCAAACTTTTCTTCGACCCTTTTTTATTGTGTATCATTACATACAGAAAAAGACAAAAATATATAAATACACAGTTTAATGAACAGTGGTAAAGGGAATAGCTATGTACTCACATCAGGTCAAGGGAGAACATTGCCAGGGTCCCCAAACCCCCTATGTGTCCCTTCCCCGCAAAGGGAGAGTAAACACTACCCAGACTTTTGAGATAATTGCTTTCTCACATTTCTTTATGTTCTACCATCTATGGATATACTCCTAAATGCTAAACTTTAGTTCGGGCTCGTTTTGAACTTTATGTTAATGGCCTTTATGTAAAGGGACTGTCTGTGTTTTATTGCGTTTTGATTCGTTCCCTCAACATTAGGATTTTTAGGATTTATCCATGTTTGCTAAGAACAGTTTTCTTTTTTTTAATTTTTATTTCCTTATTTTCTTGCGGAGAACAGTTTTAGATCCTTTCTTTTCTTTCTTGATAGTCTTCCATCATATGACTATACCACAGTTACACATTCTACTGATGATGGACATTTGGGTTGTTTATTACAAGCAATGCTGGTATTCTTGCAAATGTATCCTGGTACGTGTGTGTACAAGTTTCCCTAGGGGTGTACTTGGCAGTAAAACTGCTGAGTCATGGGGATGCATATCTTCAACTACTAGATATTGCCAAACATCTTTCCAAAGAAGTTATACTAATTTGCACCCCCTGCAACAGCACCTAAGAGTTCCCATTGACTATATGCTCCTTAACACTTGGTATTGTCAGAGAGTTTTCTTAAAACAACTTTGTTGAGATGTAATTCACATACCACACAATTCACCCTTTCAAAGTATGCAATTTGATGGGTTTTAGTATATCCACAGAGTTGTGCTTCCATCATCACAATCAATTTTTGGAACATTTTTAATGCCTATATCAAGTCATTAAAATGTACACTTCAGGGGGAGGGAGTTAAGATGGAGGAGGAGTAGGGGACCCCTTTTTCAGCCGGTCCCCCGAGTCGAGCTGGATAGGTACCAGACCAGCCTAAATAACCACGGAATCAGCCTGAGACGCAGGATGATGCATCTGGATCTCTACAAATGAACATCTCCAGCACTGAGTATTGAGGTACGAAGAGGGGAGCTGTAAACCGTGCACAGATATTGGAAGATAAACGGAAGGGGGAGGGAGCCGCCGCATTTGGGCTCCGGGAAGCGGCAGCCACCTGCACAGGGGAGCGGGCGGACTCACAGAGGGCACCCGCGAGAGAGCGGACTGAGACCGGTGAGCCGTGAACGCGCGCCACCAGGCATCTCCCGGAACACCGGAATCCCGGTGTGCTCACGGGATCCAGACTGAGACCAGGAACTCCCGGAGCGTGCGCGGGGCCGCTGGCGGCTGGCGGGCCACCTGCACGGGGGAGCGGGCGGACTCGCAGTCGGCACCCGCGAAACAGCAGACTGAGACCCTGAACCGGGTGCGCGCGCCACCAGGCTTCTCACGGAACTCCGGAATCGAGGTGTGCTCACCGGGCATAGACTGAGACCGAGGAGACCGGAGAGCGCGCAGAGGCGGCTGGCAGCTGCGGCATTAGAAACACAAAGGACAGAATCTTGCCCGGACCCTGGAAGTGAGGCACGGGACGCCTGGTTAGTGCAGCATCCTCGGGGCCTGCAGGGTTGAGCAGCACCAACAGTAACAGGGATAAAGGTGGCCAGAACATCAGTGAGGGCGCCGCTCTCTGTTCTGCGACAATGCCAGCCTCTGCTGCTCTGACCCTCAGAGGGCTAGCCGGCCGACCGGGAAGCCGCCAAGAGAACAAAAGCCTGGAAATACCGGCTCAGAGAGTGCCCATCCCATCCTCCTCGAGGGGACACGGAGACTCTAACCAAACAGGGTTGCCAAGGTATGGCGCGCTTGAGCCCCTCCCCCAGAACACAGAAGGCAGGCTGAGAAATCAGAAGCAAACCGGAGGCCCTGTGGGACATGTCTTGGACCTGTCTCTACTTAAAGGAGTGATCAAAACGATCGGAAAGGACCCTCATCGGGCTCCTCAGGCTGGATCTACTTCGCCTCTCTCACTCCCCTGCTTCTGTTCCGTTCTTGCTGACTGTCTGTCTCTTAACTCTTCCAGATAGAAGTAAATAAATAAAATCTTTAAAGAAAAGCCCACATCTCTAAGATCCCTATAAAACAAGGGGCACGGCCTGGGACCAGTCAATAATTTGGGCTCTGGACAGACCCCGCAACCTCTCCTCATTAGAATGACAAGAAGGAAGCCCCCCCAGCAAAGAAAGACAGTGAGTCTGTGGCCTCTGCCACGAATATGGATATGGATGTAACCAAAGTATCAGAATGGAATTCAGGTAACGATGGTCAGAGATAATGAGTAGACTTGAAAAAAATATTAAGAAAAGCTTAGCTGAGAATATAGAATATATGAATCCTAAGGGGCGGAAATGAGAGCGGGTGACAGAAATTAAAAATTCTATGAGCCAAATGCAGGCAAAAACTAGAAACTCTGACGACCAGGGTCACGAAGCAGAGGGGAGAAAGGGTTAGTGAATTTGAGGATGGGTTAATAGAGGGAAAAAATAAAAATAGAAGATGGTCTTAAAAAAATCCCACTTACGAATGTTGGCTACGGGAGATTACTGACTCAATGAAAGCGATCAATGTTAGAATCATCGGCATCCCGAGGGGAGTGGAGAAAAACAGAGGTCTAGAAGAGATATTTGAACAAATTGTAGCTGAAAACTTCCCTAGTCTAGCAAGGGAAACAAACATTCGTGTCCAAGAGGCAGAGAGGACCCCTCCCAAGCTCAACCACGACAAACCTACACCACGTCACATAATAGTGCAATTCGCAAATATTAGATCCAAGGATACAGTATTGAAAGCGGCCAGGGCAAAGAAATTTCTCACGTACCAATGCAAAGGCATCAGAATTACATCAGACCTGTCTACACAGACCTGGAATGAGAGAAAGGGTTGGGGAAGCATTTTTAAAGCTCTTTCAGAGAAAACATGCAGCCAATGATCCTTTATCCAGCAAGGCTGTCATTGAGAATTGATGGAGAAATAAAGACATTTCAGAATCGACAGTCACTAGCCAATTTCGTAACCACGAAACCAGCCCTACAGGAGATGACTACGGGGGGGTTCTATAAAAGTAAAAAGGCCCCAAAAGAGTGATACAAAACAGAAAGTCACAGCCCAATACAAACAGACTTGCACTGACAACATGGCAGAATTAAAAGCATATCTCTCAGTACTCAGTCTTAATATTAATGGTTTTAAATTTGCTTGCTTTAAACGCCACAGGGTTGCAGACTGGATAAAAATGACCCATCCATTTGCTGTCTACAAGAGACTCATTTCGAACCCAAAAGATGCATTCAGACTGAGAGTAAGGGGATGGAGTACCATCTTTCACTAATGGACCTCAAAAAGCTGGGGTAGCAATTCTCATATCAGATAAACTGGATTTTTAAACTACAGACCATGATTAGCAAGCGCAGAAGGGCACTATATTATTCTTAAAGGAAGTATTCAACAAGTGGATATGACAGTTATAAATATATATGCCCCCAACAGGGGAGCAACAAGATACACAAGCCAACTCTTAACCAGAATAAAAGAAACATATAAATAAAAATACCATTAATAGTAGGGACCTCAACACTCACTCTCAGAAAGACAGAACACCCTGGCAAAAACTAAAAGCAAGAATCAAAGGCTTTGAATGCCATACTCGACAGAGTTGGACCTCTTAGATATATATAGAACACTACACCCCAGAACCAAAGAATACTCATTTATTCTAATGCCCATGGAACATTTTCAGAAATGAGCCATGTTCTAGGACACAAAACAGGTCTCAGCCGATACCAAAGATTGAAATTATCCCCTGCATATTCTCAGACCACAAGCGCTCTGAAATTGGAACTCAACCACAAGGAAAATTTGGAAGAAACTCAAACCTTGCTTGGGAGACTAAGAGCCATCCTGCTCAGGAATGACTCGATAAACCAGGAAATCAAAAATCAAAATTAAACAATTTATGGAGACCAATGAGAATGAAAATACAACAGTCAAAACCTATGGGATACTGCAAGGCGGTCCTAAGGAAATGCACATAGCCATCAAGCCTCACTCAAAGAATAGAAAAATCTAAAATGCAGTTTTTATATTCTCACCTCAAGAAGCTGGAACAGCAACAGAGGACAGGCTAATCACACATACGAGGAAGCAGTTGATAAAATTAGAGCTGAAATCAATCAAACTGAAACCAAAGTACAGTAGAGCAGATCAACAGGACTAGAAGCTGGTTCTTGGAGAGAATCAATAAAATTGACAGACCACTGGCAGACTTATCCAAAAAGAAAGAGAAAGGACAGATTATTAAAATTATGAAGATGAAAAAGGAGAGGTCACGGCGAACACACCATTTGGGAAATTAGATTATTGAAATTTTTATCTAACAGCTATATGCCAATAAACTAAGCAATCTGGAAGAGATGGAATCCTTCTGAAACCTATAAACTACCAAGGTGGAAACAGGAAGAAATTGATTTCTTAAACAGGCCAATTAATTATGAAGAAATGGTCAGTGATAAAACCAACCTTCCAAATAACCAAAACTCCAGGCCCGGACGGTTTTCCTGGGAATTCTACTAAAACATGCAAAGAAGAAATAATACCTATTCTCCTAAAGCTATTTCAAAAATAGAAACAGAGGAAAGCTACCAAACTCATTCTATGAGGCCAATATTACCTTGATCCCCAAACCAGATAAAAGACCCCTCAAAGGAAGTACAGACTGATTTCCCTAATGAATATAGACGCCAAAATCCTCAACAAGATACTTGCTAATAGAATCCAACAGTTCATTAAAAGGATTTATCACCAGAATCAGAGTGGGTTCATACCTGGGATGCAAAGCGTGGTTCAATATTCGCAAATCAATCAGCGTGATACATCATATCAACAAGAAAAGACTCAAGAACCATATGATCCTCTCAATCGATGCTGAAAAAGCATTTGACAAAATACAGCATCCTTTCCTGATTAAAAAACCCTTCAGAGTGTAGAATAGAAGGTACATTTCTCAATCTCATAAAAGCCATCTATGAAAAGCCTACTGCAAATATTATTCTCAATGGGGAAAAGCTGGAAGCCTTTCCCTTAAGATCAGGAACACGACAAGGGATGCCTCTGCCACTATTATTCCAACATAGTCACTAGAAGTCCTTGCAACAGCAATCCAGACAACAAAAAGGGGATCAAAGGTATTCAAATCGGCCAAAGAAAGTCAAAAATACTCTCTCTTCGCAGATGACATGAGTACTGTATATGGAAAACCCAAAAGAAGCCACTCCAAACTATTAGAAGTTATAGAGCAATTCAGTAACGTGGCGGGATACAAAATCAATGCTCGAAAATCAGTTGCATTTCTGTACCACGAATAACGGAAGCGAAGAAAGAGAAATTAGGGAATCCATCCATTTACAATAGCACCAAAACCATACGTTACCTTGAGATTAACTTAACCAGAGACGTAAGGACCTTTATTCTAGAAACTATAAATCACTCTTAAAAGAAGACATTGAGGAAGACATAAAAAGTGGAAAGATATTTATGCTCATGGATCGGAAGAATTAACATAGTCCAGTATCCATGCTACTCAGAGCAATCTACACTTTCAATACTATCCGATCAAAATACCGAGAGCGTTTTTCAAAGAACTGGAACAAATAGTCCTTAAATTTGTATGGAACCAGAAAAAGACCCGAATCTCAAGGAACTGTTGAAAAGGAAAAATAAAGCTGGGGGCATCACAATGCGGTTCGAGCTGTACTACAAGCTGTGATCACAAGAGACAGCATGGTACTGGCACAAAAACAGACACATAGACCAATGGAACAGAATAGAGCCCAGAAATGGACCTCGCTCTTTGAGCAGCAATCTTTGATAACGGGGGAAAAAAGAAAAATCCGATTGGGAAAAAGACAGTCTCTTCAATAAATGGTGCTGGGAAAATTGGACAGCTACATGCAAAAGAATGAAAACTTGACCACTATCTCACACCATACAAAAATAAACTCCAAATGGATGAAGGAACCTCGATGAGATAGAAATCCATCAAAATTCTAGAGGAGAACATGGGCAGCAACCTCGACATCGGCCAAAGCAACCTTTTTCATGATGCATCCCCAAGAGGCAAGAGAAACAAAAGATAAAATGAATTTATGGGACTTCATCAAGATTAAAAGTTTCTGCACACAGCCAAGAAACAGTCAGAAAACTAAGAGGCAGCCCATGGAATGGGAGAAGATATTTGCAAATGACACTACAGATAAAGGACTGGTATCCAAGATCTACAAAGAACTTCTCAAACTCAATACACAGAAACAAATAAACAAATCAAAAATGGGCAGAAGAAATGAACAGACACTTTTCCAATAAGAACATACAAATGGCTAACAGACACATGAAAAATGTTCAAAATCATTAGCTATCATGAAATTCAAATTAAAACCAATCCGAGATACCACTTACGCCAGTTAGAATGGCAAAAATAAGACAAGGCAAAGAAACAACAATTGTTGGAGAGGATGTGGAGAAAGGATCCCTCCCTACATTGCTGGTGGGAAGGCTAAGGTTGGTACAAGCCACCTGGAAAACAGTGTGGAGGTCCCTTAAAAAGTTAAAAGTGAGCTACCCTATGATCCAGCCATTGCACTGCTGGGTGTTTACTACCCCAAAGAACAGCGTAGTGAAGAGGAGTGGCCATATGCACCCCAATGTTCATAGCAGCATTGTCCACAATAGCTAAATCGTGGAAGGAGCCGAGATGCCCTTCAACAGATGACTGGATTAAGAAGTTGTGGTCCATATATACAATGGAATATTACTCAGCAATCAGAAAGAACGAGTTCTCAACATTTGCTACAACATGGACGGCACTGGAGGAGATAATGCTAAGTGAAATAAGTCAAGCAGAGAAAGACAACTATCATATGATTTCTCTCATCTATGGAACATAAGAACTAGAATGATCGGTAGGGGAAGAAAGGGATAAAGAAAGGGGGGGTAATCAGAAGGGGGAATGAAACATGAGAGACTATGGACTATGAGAAACAAACTGAGGACTACAGAGGGGAGGGGGGTGGGTAATGGGATAGGCCAGTGATGGGTAGTAAGGAGGGCACATATTGCATGGTGCACTGGGTGTTATACACAACTAATGAATCATCGAGCCTTACATCGAAAACCAGGGATGTACTGTATGGTGGCTAACATAATATAATAAAAAATCATTATAAAATAAATAAATAAATAAAATGTACACTTCAAATATCTTACACTTTTATTTGTCAATTACACCTCAATAAAGCTGAAAAATGAAGAATCAATATTTTTAAGTTTTTTAGGACTTTTTAATTACCACCAAAATAAAAACCCTGCACCCTTTAGACATCATTGCTCAATCTTCCAGCCCCAGGCCATTAGTCCACTTTCAGTCTCTGTAGATTCACCTGTTCCAGACATTTCATTAAGTGGAATCATATGATACGTGGACTTTTGTGGCACTTGGCCTAATTTCTCAAAGTTCATCCATACTGTAGCATGTATTAGTATCTCATTTTTATTCCAAATAGTATCTCCTTGTATGCATATACCATATGTTATTTAACCATTAATTGGTTGATGAACATTAGAGTTCTTTCTTTTTTGGGGCTATTATGAACATGCTACAATGGAACTTTGATGTGCAAGATTTTGTGTGGTCATGTGTTTTCATCTTCCTTAATTATATACCTACAAGTGGAGATCCTGATCACATGGTAACTCTATGTTTAACCATTTGAGGAACTGCCCATTTGTTTTCCAAAGAGGCTACACCATTTTACAATCTTACAGCAATGCATGGTGGTTCCAGTTTCTCCACATCCTCTCTAACACTTGTTATTATCAGTCTTTTTTTTTTTTTAAGATTTTATTTCTTTATTTGAGAGAAAGAGAGACAGAGTGAGAGAGAGCATGTGCAGGGAAAGAGACAGATGGAGAGAGAGAAGCAGTCTCCCCACTGAGCAGGGAGCCAGACATGGGGCTCCATCTCAGGATGCTGGGATCATGACCTGAGCCCAAGGTAGACGCTTAACAACTGAGCCACCCAGGCATCCCTTGGTCTTTTTTTAATAATAACCATTCCAGTGGATGTGATTTGGGATCTCCTTATAGTTCTGATTTGCATTTCCCTAATGGCTGATGATGTTGAGCTTTCATGTGCTTATTGGTCATTCGTGTATCTTCTTTACAGAAGTGTTTTTTCAGATCCATTGGCCATTTTTTAATGGGGCTATTTGTCTTTTTATTACTAAATTGTAAGATAGATACATCTCCCTTACCAGATACATGATTTGCAAAAATTTTCTCCCGTACTATGATTGTCTTTCCACTTTTTTTTTTCTTTAAAGGTTTTATTTATTTGTCAGAGAGAGAGAACACGAGCAGGGGGTAGGGATAGAGGGAGAAGCAGACTCCCCACTAAGTAGAGAGCCTGATATGGGACTTGATCCCAGGACCCTGGGATCACAACCCTGAGCTGCAGGCAGACGCTTAATTAACTGAGCCACCCAGGTGCCTACAACTGTTTTAAATTTAACGTCAAGTTTACCTATAGTTTCTTTTATTGCTTATGTTTTTTTGTGTTGTGTTTAAGAAACTTCTGTGCCGGGGCGCCTGGGTAGCGCAGTCGTTAAAGCGTCTGCCTTCGGCTCAGGGCGTGATCCTGGCGTTCCGGGATCGAGTCCCACATCGGGCTCCTCTGCTGGGAGCCTGCTTCTTCCTCTCTCACTCGCCTGCTGTGTTCCCTCTCTCACTGGCTGTCTCTCTGTCACATAAATAAATAAAATCTTTAAAAAAAAAAAAAAGAAACTTCTGTGCCTAATCCAAGGCCATGCAGATTTACATCTTTATTTTCTTCTAAAATGCTTATTAGTTCAGTTCTTACATTTAGATTTTTAAATCTATTTTGAATTAATTTTTATATATGGTGCGAGGTATGAGTCCAATTTTATTCCATGTGAATATCTATTTGCATGTAGATATCCAGTTGTCCTAATATCACTGGTTGAAATGACAATTCTTTTCCCATTGAAATGTCTTGATACTTTTGTCAAAAATCAAGTAACTGAGGGACACCTCGGTGTCTCAGTCAGGTAAGCGTCTGCCTTCGGCTCAGGTCATGATCCCAGGGTCCTGGGGATCGAGCCCCACGTCGGGATCCCTGCTCAGCAGGGAGCCTGCTTCTCCCTCTCCTGCCAATCTGCCTACTTGTGCTCTCTCTGTCAAATAAATAAATAAAATCTTTTTAAAAAATCAATTAACTAAAAATATGAAAGCTTATTTGTAGACTGCTCTCAATTTATTCCATTAATCTGTATGTCTATCCTTATATCAATATCACAC
This sequence comes from Ursus maritimus, assembly GCF_017311325.1. Taxonomy (NCBI): domain Eukaryota; kingdom Metazoa; phylum Chordata; class Mammalia; order Carnivora; family Ursidae; genus Ursus; species Ursus maritimus. The sequence goes on from NW_024423453.1 coordinate 63,902,016, forward strand.
TGTCTTAATAACTGCAGCTTTGTAGTAAATTTTGAACTAGGACATATGAGTCCCCCAACTTTGTCCTTCTTTTTCAAAATTGCTTTGGCTATCATGGATCCCTTGCATTTTCATATGCATTTTAAGATCAGCTTGCCAATCTCTGCAAAGGCAACTGGGGTTTTGATAGTGATTACATTGACTACGTGTATCAATTTGGGGAGTATTGCCATCTTAACAATATTAAGTCTTCCCAATCATGAACATAGAAATTCTTCTCATTTATTTGGGTCTTTACTTTCTTTCAACAATGTTCTGTAATTTTTAGTTTATATGTCTTGCACTGCATTTGTTAATTTAGTCTTAAGTATTTATACTTTTTGGTGCTTTTACGAATAGAATTGTTTTCTTAATTTCATTTTTGGTTTATTGCTACTATATAGAAATATAAATAACCATTGTACATTGATCCTGTATCCTGAAACATTGTAGAACTCGTTTATTAGTGGATTAGTAGATTCCCTGGAATTTTCTATATATAATATTGTGTCATCTGCACATAGCGATAGTTTTACTTCTTCCCTTTTTTTTTTTTTTTTTTAGATTTTATATATTTATTTGAGAGAGAGAGAGCATGAGAGGGGGAAGGTCAGAGGGAGAAGCATATTTTCCAATGAGCAGGGAGCCTGATGCAGGGCTTAATCCTGGGATCCCAGGATCATGACCTGAGCCAACAGCAGACTCCAAATCTACTAAGCCACCCAGGCACCCCACTTCTTCTTTTCCAATCTGGATGGCTTTTACTTCATTTTCTTACCTAATCCACCTGGGATTAGGTCAGAACCTCCCATACAATGTTGAGCAAAGTGGTGAGAGCAGACATGCTTGTTTTGTTCCTGATCTTAGAGGAAAAGTTGCACATTAAGTATGATGTTAGCTGTGGGCTTTTTATAGATGGCCTTTATTGTACTGAGGAAGTTCCCTTCTGTTCCTGGTTTGCTGAATGTTTTTATCATGATGGAGTGCTGGATTTTGTCAAATGCTTCTTCCGCATGTATTCACATGATGGCATGGTTATTGTCCTATATTCTATTGATGCTGTGTATTGCACTGATTTTTTGAACGTTGCACTGATTTTTGAAAGTTAAGCCAATCTCGCATTCCTAGGATAAATCCCACTTGGTCACAATGTAAAATCTTTTCATATATTGTTGGATTCAATTTCCTAATTTTTTAAAAGATTTATTTATTTTAGAGAGAGCACAAGCAGAAGGGGCAGAGGGAGAGGGAATCTCAAGCAGACTCCACACCAAGCACAGAGCCCAACACGGCGCTAGATCTCATGAACCCAACATCCCAACCTGAGCCCACACCAAGAGTCGGTCACTCAATGAACTGTGCCACCCAGGCACCCCACAATTCCTAATTTTTGGTTGAGGATTTTTGTGTCTACAGTTGACCCTTGAATAATGTGAGGGCCCTGACCCCACATGCAGTCCATGGAATCCTTACCAATAACATAAACAGTCAATTAACATGTATTCGTACATGCATTATATACCGTAGTCTTATAATCAAGTAAAATAATAAAACATTGTTAGGAAAATCATAAAGAAAATACCTTTATAGTTCTGTACTGCGAAAAATCCACAAGTACAAACTTTTAAAGAGTTTGTGAAGAGTTGGTATTAATATTTCTTTAAATGGTTGTTAGTTGTCGGGTTTTTTTTATTTCTCCCAATTGGTGAATGTATATTGATATCTCACAGTTGTTTAAATTTCCATTTCTTTGACTACCAAAAGTTTAATACTTTTTTATGTATTCATTGGGCTTTTGAATTTCCTTTTATTCAAGTGTTTTGACCATTGGGGGAAGGCTGTTTGTCTTTTTTCTTAATGATTTACAAAGGTTCTTTTTATGTCCTAGATACCTAGTCTTTGTAAATTGTATGTGCTGCAATAAATATCTTCTTTTCTGTGTCTTTTTTAAAAATATTTTATTTATTTATTTGACAGAGAGTGAGAGCACAAGCAGGGGGAACAGCAGAGGGAGAGGGAGAAGCAGGCTCTCTGCTGAACAAGAAGCCCGATGCAGGACCCAATCCCAGAACCCTGGGATCATGACCTGAGCCTAAGGCAGACACTTAGCCAACTGAGCCACCCAGGTGCCTCTCTGTGTCTTTGTTAAAAGACTCTTTACAAAGTCTTGATAAATACAAATGCTTAATGTTTATCTAGTCAAATATATGGTCTTTTCCTTATCATAAGGTCAGGAAATTTGTATGTCTTATGGAAAAAATCCTTCTCTACTCCCAGATTATTATAACATTCCCCTATAGTATCTCTTAACTTTTTTCCTTTCATTTAAAAATTTTTTTCCACCTTGAATATTTTATTGTAATGATATTAGATAGAAATCCACCTTCATTTTTTTCCCCAAATGGGTATCTACTCATCCTAACACTGTTTCCTGAAAATACTATTCTTTCTCCACTACCCTGCAGAGCCAACTCTAGAACACAGAAAGTATCCCTGAATGTTTCTTGTATCTATCCAGTTCCAATGATCTACCTGCCTATTTTTATTCCAATGCTACACTGTTTTAATTATTACAGCTTACAATTATTCTCGATAACTTTTAAAATAACTGCTTCAACCATATTTCTCTTCCTAAGCACCTTGACTCTTCTTGGCTCCATACACATTGTGGAATTGGCTTCCACCACAGATTTGTTTGGATTGCCTTGAATTTACTGGTAAACTTGAGTAGAAATGACATTTTATAATATTGAGTCCTCCAAACTACGAGCATGGTCTATTTCTCCACTTATTTAGGTATGCTTTAATATCTCATGCTAAAGATTTTTATTTTGGTAAAAGCATTGTGTAGATATTTTTATGTACTTCATATTTTTGATATTATAAAATTATACTGAAATATTTTTCATTTTCTGTGTGACTAGTAGTATAAAAACATAGCTGATTTTTGTATCCAGTCAATTGACTAAACATTCATGGGAGTTAATCTTTAAGCTGTAAATTCCTACAGAATTGTTATGTACACAAGCAGGTCGTGTAAATGATGGAAATTTTGTTTCTTCTTATTTATTTTGTTTTTCTTGCACTACTGTGCTAAGACTTCTAGTATAATGTTGAATAGAGCAGCGATAGCAGATCTTCCTCTTGCTCCCCATCTCAGAGAGAAAGTGAAGTTTCGGTAAGTGTGTAGTTTGCTGAGGATTTGTTTTTTCTTCTTTGTTTTGTTCTACTGTGTTTTGTAGATAGCTTTTATAAAGTTTAAAAAATATACCTTTCTATTTCTATTTGGCTAAGAATTTTACGTGAATGGATGTTAAATTTAATAAAATGCCTTTTCTCCATCTTTTGAAATGATCACAAATGTTTCTCCTTTAATCTGTTACTGTGGTAATTTACATTAATTGTTTCTCCAATATTTATCCAACCCTAGTTTCTCAGGATAAACCAACTTGGTGCTAATATATTATCCTCTTTATACACTGTGAGATTCTATTTGTTAATATTTTGAGAATTTTTTTTACCTGAGATTGGCCTATAATTTTCTTTTTGCATACTTATCAGATTTTGATATAGATATTATGACAGCCTCAGAAATGAATTAGAAGGGAACTGTTTTTCTGTTTTCTAAAAAGTTTGTGTAAGACTTCAATCATTTCTTCTTTGAATCTTGGATTGAACTTTCCAGTGAAGCCATCCGGGCCTGGGATTTTGCTCACAGGAAAATTTTTAACCACTAATTCAATTGTTCCAATCATTTATAAAATTTTCAGGTTTGCTTTCTTTTCCAGAGTCAGTTTTCCTCTTAAGCATTATTCAGGAATAGTTTCTGTAGCATCAAATTCAAGCATCTACAGTGTACAGTTTAATACTTCAGTACATTTGTGGAGTTGTGCAACTATGACCATAATCCTTTTAGAACCCAGACTCAATTTTGGTAAGGTGTTTTTTTCCTAAGAATTTGTCCATTTCATCCAAGTGTTTTGGCACAAAGTTGTTCGTAATACCTTATTATTACATTGTTAATTTTTATACTCTCTAAGTTATGTCTCCTTTATACTTTTCTATTTTTGTACCACTTTTATTCCTCAATCAGTCTCACCAAAGTTTTGTCGAATTTAGTCAACTTTTTGGGAGGAACAATTTCTGACCTCATCAAACCTCTCTGCTGTGGATTCATTGTTCATTCAACTAATCTTTGCTTTCATCATAACTAATCCTCTTTTTTACTTTCTAAAGTTCATTTCATTATTCTTTTCTAATAGTGGAGATGGATGCTTAGCTCATTTATTTTCAGTCTTTTTTTCTTTTGTAGTGTAACTATTAAGTGTGGTAGGGGCGCCTGGCTGGCTCAGTTGGTGGAGCATGTGACTCTTGATCTCGGGGTTAGGAGTTCAAGCCCTATCTTGGGTGTAGAGATTACTTAAAAATAAAATCTTAAAAAAAAAAAAGAATTGTAAATGTCCCACCAAGAACTATGTTAGCTGTAATGATGAGTTTTGAAATGTAGTATTTTTATTATTGTTCAATTCAAGATTTCAAATTTTCTGTTATTATTCCTTTTGGGATTCATGGTAATTTAATGGTACATTTCTTAATTTCCAAGTTTATGGAGATTATTTTGTTATATTTTTATTACTGATTTCTAGCCTACTCATATTTTATTCAAAGAATAAGCATTGCATGAGTCAATACTTCAAAATTTTTTTCACTTGTGGCCCAGACCATTGTCAACTTTTAAAAACATAATATGTGCACTCAAAAAAATTTTTTTAGGGGCGCCTGGGTGGCTCAGTTATTAAGCATCTGCCTTCTGCTCAGGTTGTGATTCCAGGGTCCTGGGATCAAGCCCCACATCCGGCTCCCTGCTCAGCGGGAAGCCTGCTTCTCCCTCTCCCAGTCCCCCTGCTTGTGTTCCCTCTCTCTCTGTCAAATAAATAAATAAAATCTTTAAAAATTTTTTTATTCTGAAGTTAGCAGAAACAGTGTTCTAAATATTTACACTTTTCGCTACTTTCGCTATTGACATCTTTGGCTAATCATGATGTTCTAATCTTCTTCATTATCAGTGATTCTTTTGCTACTCCCTCTACACATTTTTGAGAGACAGGGTTCTTTTTTTTTATCTTTCAAGATAATTGTAGATTGGTTATTTCTCCTATGATTCTGTCAAATGATCTTTTATTATGTTTTGTGAATGGTTATTAGGTAAATACAAATTTAGAAATTAATCAACCTTTCTCATTTTGATGTGACCCTCTTTATGTCTAATATTGCTTTTTGCCTTAAAGTCCTTTTATAACTTATTTTTATTTTGCAGATACTGAAATTAAGTCTTTCTTGGTGCAGTTCTATGAGTTTTGACAAATGCATGGAGCTGTGTAACCACCACCACAATCAAGGTATGGAACAATTCCTTCAATCCCCAAAATGATTTTGTGCTCCTTTGTACACACCCCCCAGCACCGATCCCTGGTAGCCTGCTCTGTTTTCTATCACTATAGTTTTGCCTTTTCCAAACCATCACATAAAGAGAACTGTGAACAGCCTTTTGAGTATGGCTTCTTTCAAATAGCATAATGCATTCAGGATTCATCCATATTATTGCTATATATATCAATCCTTTGTTCATTTTGTTGCTAAGTGGTATTCCATTGTATGATTGTAGTGAAGTTTGCTTATCCATTCACACGTTCATAAACACCTGGGTTCGTTACATTTATTTTGGTGGTTAGAAACAAAGCAGCTATAAACGTTCACATGCAGGTTTTCAGGACAACAAACCTTTTGCTTCCTCTAGGGGGTGGCCTTGCTAGGTGATACGGTACATACACATCGAACTTCGTTAGAAACTGTCCAACTATTTTCAAAGTGCCTGCACCATTTTGCATTCCCACCAGCGATGGATGAGAGTTCTGATTGCTCTGTATTGTTGCCAGCTCTTGGTATTATCAGGCCTTTGTTTTTTTTTTTTTTTTTTTTAGCGATTTTATTAGATACGTAGTAGTATCTCATTGGGCTTTTAATTCACATTTCTCTAATGATTAATGATGCTGAACAGCTTTGATGTGCATCGACTATGTCATTAGTGAAAGTGTCTGTTCAAACTTTTGCTCATTTAAAAATTTTGGTTGGTTTTTGTTGTTAGGGTTTGAGAGTTTCATGTACAAGACCTTTGTCATATAAGGTTATTTGTGAATATCTTCTTTCAGTTTGTGGCTTATCTTTTCATTTCCTTATCTTTTCATTTCACAGATCAATAGTTTTTAATTTTATTGACGTCTTTCTCTCTCTCTCTCTCTCTTTTTTTTTTTTTTCTTTTATAGATCATGCTTTTGGTGCCATGTCCAAAAACTTTCTCAAACTCAAGGCCAAAAATTTTTTTCTCATATGTTTTCTTTGAGAAGTTTTTTTACATCTTACGTTTAAGTCTATAATATATGTTGAGTCAATTTTTATATAGTATCAAAGGTATGGGTCAAGGGTTTCGGGAGGTTTGTTTGGGGCCAGGGATTCTATATAACTGTTCAATTGTTCCAGTATCATTTGTCGAAAAGACTAGCCTTTCTCCCTTGAACTGCCTTATACTTTGTTAAAAATCAATTGACTGTATTTGTGTGAGTCTGTTTCACACATGTATAGATATATACTCTACTCTTTCACTTATACCATATTGTCTTCATTTCTACAGCTTTATAGTAATTTTTGAAGTCAGGTAATGTAAATCCTCTAACTTTTTCTTCTTTTTCAGAATTGTTTTGACTATTCTGTTTCCCACGCTTTTCTACGTAAATTTTAGATTCAACTCGTCTATCTACAAAAACTCCAGCTAGGATTTTTTTTTTTTTAAAGATTTTATTCATTTATTCGACAGAGATAGAGACAGCCAGCGAGAGAGGAAACACAAGCAGGGGGAGTGGGAGAGGAAGAAGCAGGCTCATAGCGGAGGAGCCTGATGTGGGGCTCGATCTCATAACGCCGGGATCACGCCCCGAGCCGAAGGCAGACGCTTAACCGCTGTGCCACCCAGGCGCCCCTCCAGCTAGGATTTTGATTGGGATTGCATTGAATGTACAAATCAAACTGGGGGAAATTGGCATCTCAATGAATTTAACTCCTCCAAATGATGAACAGAACATATATCTCCATTTATTTAGATTTTCTTTGATATCTTTCTTAAAGTTTATTTTGCCTGAGAGTAATATAGCTACACCAGCTTTCCTTTTGGTTGGTATTTGCATGGTGTATCTTTTCCTAACTGCAGCCCCTCAGAGATGTTCACATCCTAATCCCCATACCCTGTCCATATGCTAGGTTACATGGCAAAGGGAATTAAGGTTGTAAATGGAAGTAAGACTGACCAGGCTAATCAGCTGACCTTAAAATAGAGAAATTATCCTGGATTATCTGGATGGGCCTGATGTAATCAGGAGGGTTGTTAAAAGTACAGAGAGAGGGGTGCCTGGGTGGTTCAGCTGGCTAAGCATCTGCCTTCAGCTCAGGTCATGATCCCAGGATCCTGGGATCGAGTCCTGCATCAGGCTCCCTGCAGAGAGCCTGCAGAAGCAGGGAGCCTGCTTCTCCATCTGCCTGCTGCTCCCCCTGCTTGTGCTCTCTCTCTCTCTCTTTCTTTCTCTGTGGCATATAAATAAATAAAATGTTTTTTTTAAAAAAAAGTAGCAGAGAGAGGCAGAGGAGGAGAGTAAGTCGGAGTGGTGCAGTGGAAGGAGGACTCAGCCCAGTATTGCTGGCTTTGAAGACAGAGAAAGAGGGCCATGAGCCAAGGAACACAGGCAGACTTTAGAAACTGGAAAAGGCAAATAAATGGATTCTCACCTAGAGCCTCCAGAAGGAACAGAGTTCGAACACCTTGATTTCAGCAGAGTGAGACCTCATTGTATTATTTAAACCAGTAAGTTTGTGGTAATGTGTTGCAGCAGATATAGAAAAGTAATACACTATCCCTTTACTCATACTTTTATTATTTTATGCTTTGAAAGTCTTTTGTAAACAGCATATGATTTGCTTTTGCTCTTATTTTTCTTAGTTTGACAATCTTTATTTTGTAACTGGAGCATAGAGTCCACTTAATGTAATTCCTTATATGTGTTTGAGTTTAAATCTAATACTTTATATTATGCTAATTATACCACCTATTCTCTCTTTCTTTTTTTTTTTTAAAGATTTTATTTATTTATTCGACAGAGATAGAGACAGCCAGCGAGAGAGGGAACACAAGCAGGGGGAGTGGGAGAGGAAGAAGCAGGCTCATAACGGAAGAGCCTGATGTGGGACTCGATCCCGTAACGCCAGGATCATGCCCTGAGCCGAAGGCAGACGATTAACCGCTGTGCCACCCAGGCGCCCCTATTCTCTCTTTCTTTCTTTCTTTCTTTTTTCCCCCCATCTATTTTCTGTTCCCTTTCCTTGCCTCTTTTCACTTATGTTTTATCATTTTGTTTTTCCCCCTGTGGATTTATATGTTATATATTCTGATTCTATTATTTTAATGAATACCTAAAAATTAAAACATACATAATTAACTTACCAAATGCTAAAATTAGTCAATATGTATTCTTTCTCTGGACAATCAAAAATCTTTAGAACACTTTAACTCCATTTATCCCTGTCCAACATATTTGCTATTATTGTCATGTATTTTAATTTTATTTCAAATTTCACAAGACATTATTATTGTTTTATCTAGTTTATGTTAATTAAGGTTTTACCTAGATATTTACCACTTTTTCTCTTTATGTATTTCTTAATTTGGTATTACATTAATTCTGTTGGAAATGTATCCTTTGGAAGTTGCTTTATTGAGCCTCTGATACATCAAATTCTCTTTGTGCTTCTTTCTATGAAAAATCTCTATTTCACCCTCATTCTTTAAATATATCTTTACTGTATATAAAGTGGCAGCTAATTTATTTTAATTAATTAGCAGTATCATTCCATTGTCTTCTGGATTCCATTGTTGCTATTGAGAAGTCAGCTGTTAGTCTTGCTGTCAGGCCTTTGAAGATCTTTTTTCTCTGGTTGCTTTTCAGACCTTTCTTAGTTTTTGGTCTTCTAATCTCAATAGAGACTTTTTAAAAGATTTATTTATTTATTTATTTTAGAGAGAGAGTGTGTGCGTGCATGTGTGCGAGTGTGGGAAGGGTTAGAGGGAGAGGAAGAAGAAAGAGAATCCCAAGCAGACTCCCTACCATGTACAGAGCCCAATGTGAGGCTCAGTGCCACTGCCCTGAGACCAAGACCTGAGCCAAAACCAGAAGTCAGCCATTTAACCACCTGAGCCACCTAGGGGCCCCTAAACATGGACTAAAAAAAAAAAAAAAAATTGAACCAGCTTGTGATTCTTAAGTTTTTACATCTCTGGGTTGGTGTCTCTAGTCATTTCTAGAAATTTCTAGAAAATTCTTAGACTTTCTATCATCAAATATTGCTATTTCCCTCCTTCTCTTCTCTTCTTATGGAATTTTGATTAAGTATATGTTAGACCTTTTCACTCTTTTAACTTTTTTTCTGTGTTTTTTAGCTTTTTTCTTCTCTGTGCTACCTTCTGGAAAAACTTTCAGACCTTTCTTCAAGGTGATTTATTTCTCATTTATTTCTTATTTATTTATTACTTGTTCTTCAGAGACATTTATTCTCTGAAGACAGCTATGTCTAATCTGGTGGTAAACCCATCCCTGAGCTTTTAATTTCAGTCATTGTATGTTTTACTTCTACATGTTCTATTCTGTTCTTTTTCTATTAAAATAACTTTGTTGTTGCTGTTTATTTCCATTTCCCTATATCTTTTATCTATTTAAATATAGTAAGCACAGTTGTTTAATTGTGCTTGACAAGTGCAATAGCTTGTGCCTTTGTGAGCTTTGTCCTATTGTTTCTTCTGGTTCTCACTCACAGTTTTGTTCTCCTATTGCATTTATTATCTATGTGTGCTGCTACTGTACTAGAAAGAGTTACTTATAAGAAGTATTTGAGGGGTGCCTGGGTGGCACAGTCGTTAAGCAGCTGCCTTTGGCTCAGGGCGTGATCCGGGCATTCCAGGATCGAGTCCCACATCGGGCTCCTCTGCTGGGAGCCTGCTTCTTCCTCTCCCACTCCCCCTGCTGTGTTCCCTCTCTCGCTGGCTGTCTCTCTGTCACAGAAATAAATAAAATCTTAAAAAAAAAAAAAAAGAAGAAGAAGAAGAAGAAGTATTTGAGGCCAGAAACGAAGCTTCTTTTCCCAGAGAAGATTTGCATTTGCTCTTCCCTGGTGTAGAGACACTACCAGTCCCAACACTGTCCAAAGTTTCCTAAACCATCCAGATGGTACTAACATGAAGGACAAATCCCTTTGAGGGCCAGGTCACCCTTACCCTAAAAATATGGCTTTTTGAGTTTCAGATTATGATCATTGTTCAGAATATCTTCCCTAGGAACTTCTCTTCTTATAGTACCAGAAATTTCAATGTTCCATGTGGAGAAATGTCTGGTTTTAAACAAAGATAAGACAGTAATGTCAGGGTTCTTTCTTTTTAATAACATTCCTGTGATATTAAGAGGCTTGTCCCTAGGGGGCGCCTGGGTGGCTCAGTTGGGTAAGCATCTGCCTTTGGCTCAGGTCATGATCTCAGGGTCCTGGGATGGAGCCCTGCATTGGGATGTAGGCTCAGCGTGGAGTCTGCTTCTCCCTCTTCCTCTGCTCCCTCCCCCCACTCATTCTCTCCCTCTCTCTCTCTCTCTCTCTCTCTCAAATAAATTAAAAAAAAAAAAGCTTTTAAAAAAAGAAAAAAAGAAGCTTGTCCCTTGAAGTCAAAGCAACATGTTATGTCAGTTTCCTTGGGAAACAGTTTCTAAAACAAAAGAGCATATAATTCAAGGGATATTTATTAATTGTCTGCCATGAATCAGATGTTGTGGTGCTAGGAATACAATCCTGAGAAATACAGAAACCAGCCTTCTAATGACTACTTAATTTGTTTCCTGGATATAACTGGCAGCTTAAAGATTATCTTATTATTTTGACTGATAATTTTAAGGTAAAATAAATCATTGTGTTTCCATTATTTTCCATTTGCTACTATTCCTCAGAGAGCTCAAAGCCTATTTGGGGAGAAAACATGAAACAGCCTGGGTGATTCAATTCTTTTTTTTTTTTTTAGTTTTATTTATTTCAGTCATCTCTATACCCAACAGGGAGCTCAAACTCATGACCCCAAGATCAAGAGTTGGATGCTCTTCCAACTGAGCCAGCCAGGTGCTCCCTGAGTAATTCAATTCTACAGCTATTTATATGGAAGGTCTTCTACAAGAATACATAGGAACTAATGGTCATTGAGTTCTTAATTACTAGGTGCCCAGTACTCTCCATTTATTTCTTGCCTCAAAATTATGAGACAGGCATTATTATCCCCATTTTTACAACTGAAGAAACTGAGGTAGAAAGACATTCACTTTCCTGAAGTCACGCTGTATGATAGGAAACTTCTAAAATGGCTCCCAAAGATCCCTGCTTCCTGGTATCCCCCACCATACTATGTATTATCCCCTCCCCTTGAAAGCAGGCTAAAAACAGTGACTCACTTTAATCAACAGAATAAAGCAAAAGTGGCGGGATGTCCCTTCTGAGATTAGATTCTAAAAGACTAAATTTCATCTCACCATCTGTATTTCCCTCTGGCTCTTCTCACTTTTCATTCTGATGAAGCAAGCTACCATGTCATGAGCTATCCTATGGAGAGGTCCATGTAGAGAAACAGAGGCCTACAGGAGAAACAGCCCAGGAGGAACTGAGGTCTGCCAACAAACACGAACATGAGCATGGGAGCAGGTCCTCTCCCCAGCGACACCCTCAGATGAGACTGCAGCCCCAGCTGTCACCTTGATTGCAGCGTCATGAGAGACCCTGAGCCAGAAAGCCCAGCTACGTTGTGGCCACAATCCTGACTCATGAAAACTGTGAGATAATAAGTACTGTTGTTTGGAGCCACTAAGCCTTGGAGTAACGTGTTACACAGTAGACAACAAATACGTACTGCTAATATGAGGCAGTCTGATACTTGACAGGTCGATCTGAGACCACACTGTCTTCCTGGGCTTGTTTATACACTAACAGATAATTAAATCCTCAGAGGAAGTACCTTTGAAGAGAAATTTCAGGAGGAGTCCAGACAAAAGTACAACTGAAACTACAAAAGTAGAACTGAACTCCTTCTTAAAGCTCACTGAATCCAATGCTCTCATTTTACAGTTGAGGAAACTGAGGGACTGGGACTTTCCCAGTGCCCCATGGCCATTTAGGTAGGGCTGGGGCTAGAACCTAGTTCGTTCCCCCATCCAAAAGTCTACACTGCTTCATCCTCACTTCGCTTGCTATTTAAGGTAGGAAAAATGCCTTTTTGGATTTTGCTCACTAATATGTTTTGTACAAATCTCCTGTATCTATTATGAAGTAATGGATACCTGCTGCAAGAGTAGAAGACCAACAACAATTGGATGGTCTCGATGAAGAGAAATTGCTTGATGTCCCCTAGTCCCTTTGTTTTCCACCTTTTGCCCCAGCAGCAAGGAGTAGACACTGACTCTTCAACAAATGGTGCTGGGAAAACTGGAGAGCTACATGCAGAAGAATGAAACTGGACCACTTTCTTACACCATACACAAAAATAGACTCAAAACGGATGAAAGACCTAAATGTGAGACAGGAATCCATCAAAAACCTTGAGGAGAACACAGGCAGCAACCTCTTTGACCTCAGCCACAGCGACTTCTTGCTAGACACATCTCTAAAGGCAAGAGAAACAACAGCAAAAATGAACTATTAGGACTTGACCGAGATAAAAAGCTTTTGCACAGCAAAGGAAACAGCAAAACTAAAAGGCAACCTGCAGAATGAGAGAAAGTATCTGACATATCAGATAAAGGGCTAGTATCCAAAATCTATAAAGAACTTATCAAACTCAAAACCCAATAAACAAAAAATCCAGTCAAGCAATGGACAGAAGACATGAACAGACATTTCTCCAAAGAAGACATAAAAATAGCCAACAGACACATGAAAAAAATGCTCAAAATCAGTCATCATCAGGGAAATACAAATCAAACTTCACACTGGTCAGAATGACTAAAATTAACAAGTCAGGAAACAACAGATGTTAGCGAGGATGCAGAGAAAGGGAACCCCTCTCACACTGTTGGTTGGAATACAAGCTGGTGCAGCCACTCTGGAAAACAGTATGGGGGTTCCTCAAAAAGTTGAAAATAGAGCTACCCTGTGACCCAGCAATTGCACCATGAGGTATTTATCCAATGGATACAAGCATAGTGATTTGAAGGGCACCTGCACCCCAATGTTTATAGCAGCAATGTCCACAATAGCCGAACTATGGAAAGAGCCCAGATGTCCATCAACAGTTGAATGGATAAAGAAGTTGTGGTATAGCTATACAATGGAATATTACTCAGCCACCAAAAAGAATGAAATCTTGCCATTTGCAACGACGTGGATGGAACTAGAGGGTGTTATTACGCTAGGTGAAATAAGTCAGTCAGAGAAAGACAAATGCCATACGATTTCACTCATGTGGAATTTAAGAAACAAAACAGGAACATAGGGGAAGGGAGGGAAAAATAAAATAAGATGAAAATAGAGAAGGAGGCAAACCATAAGAGATGCTGAACTCTAGGAAACAAACAGGGTTGCTGGAAGGGAGGCAGGTGTGGGAATGGGAGATTTAGTGATGGGCATTAAGGAGGACATTTGATGGAATGAGCACTGGGTGTTATATGCAACTGATGAATCACTAAATTCTACCCGGGTAACTGATAATACAGTATGTGTTAACTAAATTGAATTTAAATAAAGAATTTAAAAAAAAGAAATGGACACTGAATGGAATTTGGAGGAGCCCCCAATAATGGGTTATCGCAATGCTTTATGAATAAGAAATGGTGAACAGGCACACACACAGGCAAGAAGAAAGTTACTAGTCATAAGAGTTAGATGATTAGGTAGCTTATCGGCCAGAGAATTGCAGATATTTTTTGGCTCCTGGGATGTGGAAGATGGTTCAGAAGATAAAGAAGAATTTTTCAGGGTCCCAGGGAATCCTCAAAAGAAGAAAACAGCACTCTTTGCAAAATGCATTCAATAGCCACTGACAAGTAACGTCTCCCCGCCCCAAGCCTCCTTCATAGGCTGTAATGTTACATAGGTCCACTAGAGGTCAGCATTTATCCCTCTCTAAAGCAGAATTTCTACCCTACTCTGAAGACTTAACTGCCTTGAGATATTTTGCCTGCTAAACAGTTTGTAAAGAAATAATCGACTTGCGTTTTGAATTTTTATTTATCAAAGATGCAAATAATAGCAATCATACATTTCAGATCACTCTGAGATAACTGGTGTTATAAAATTCCACTACCTCCAAAATATATTTTTTAGTTAGCTTTCTCAAGCGGGAAATGTCAATATCCAGTGGAGTTTTGCAATGCTTAAAATTAAAAAAAAAAGAAAGTAAGAAAGAGAGAGGAAGGAGGAGAGGGAGGGAAAAAGGGAGAGAGGAAATCTGAGACTCATAAGACTTCCCAATTCCCTTGGGATCCAGAGGCCTTAGTTTTGGGAAACACCAGTGTTAGGTAGAGAAGTCCAACTCTCGCCTCAAGGTAGGATAGTTATATATTTTCCTTTTCAAGGTAGGACAGGCACGTGTCCTTAGAACTTCCTTGTGTTAGGGAAGAATTAAATATGCGTTGAGGAAGGCTTCTAGCTCAGGCAAGCTCCTAATCACATGTTCTTGGCCAATGACAAATGTTTTGGAGTTGAGTGGTGGTATTTGGCATCAGCTGAATTTCAGTGTCTATCCAGAAATTTTGGTGCCACAAGCTTGCAGTGGTATAGCTATACACTATACTGGCCAGTTTGACCAAGATGAATTTAATCACCTTGACCAGGTTGTAATCTGCTTGAAGTCAGAGACTCTATACTATATGTCGTGTTTTCTCCACTGTCACTACAGAGCTTGGCATACAGTATGAATGGGTCGATGAAAATGAATTAAATACTAAGAAGTGCTAATAAGCCACCTAATGAATAAAAAGCATCAATCCTTCCAGGGTCTACGACTCTCAAGGTACGTGTGGAAATGGGTAATATACTGTACACCCATGGCTTAGATGTATGATCATGTTTAATGCTCAAGTTAGGAACTTCAACGTTGACAAAACTCAGAGGATTTGAAAAGGAAGAGTGTATAGTCCTCATGTGCGAATGAAGGTCCGCGGCTGGGGCACGTTGGCTGCAGTAAATATGTTGGTCACTAGGTGACGCTGTTGCCTTAGCGTCAACCTTTGTTTCCGTCCTTGCTTTAGCTGGGACCCTCAGTGTCTCAATGGATCAGGCTAAATGACCCCCACATTAGTTTTAATTACTGAATCTGGGAAGGTGGGGGGAAACGATGGGCAGAATGATAAAATCACAACCAGACTTTTCACCTTTAAGTCTGTCTGAGACTCGGCTTGGTTTTATCAGAGGAGGAAAAGAGGGAAACAAATTTTATAGAAGCTCATTTCCTATTTCTGACAGGATTATTCAGCTGGAAGGCCAGGTATACTAGGCCTGGGCTCCATTCTCTCTCTGTCTCTATTCTAGGGGGTCATTCAGGAAGACATGGCCAACATCTTATTCCTTGTGGAAGGGAGAAATGAGGGTTGAATATGTGTACAGGGGGCGGAGGGAGGTTTCCAGAGGTGAGTTAAAAGGTCTATCTTTCACCTGACCCTGATCCTGTTTTCAATAACACCAAGGAGGGAAAGTTATCAAGTATTTTTTTTTTAAGATTTTATTTGTTTGTTTATTTATTTATTTATTTGAGAGAGAGTGAGCATGAGCAGGAGGCAGGGCAGAGGGAGAAGGAGAAGCAGGCTCCCCACTGAGCAGGGAGCCCAACGCCCGGTCTGGAATCAGGAGCCGAAGGCAGACACTTAACCCACTGAGCACCCCAGGCGCCTCCAAATACTTTTGATCACGATTCAGAACAACCAACATAGGCAGTAACAATTAGCCAGATCCAATTAGGTGAAGTTGAATCTGCAATCTATGTAAAGTCTCAAATCTAGAAACAAATAAATGAATGGCCCCAATTTAGCTGAATGCCCCCACCTGCCCACTGCCCTCCAAACACACCGAATTCATTCATCCTTTCTTTAATTCTCACAACAGCCCTGGATGAAGCTCTGATTAGCCCCATTTTATGGAGGGAAAACTGAGGTTAACGATCTTGGCTGAAGGCGCACAGCCCATGAAGGCTCTGGAATTTGAATCCACCTTCGTCTCAGAACAGTTTTTCTGTTTTGCCCATGCGCCTCTCGCACACATTTCGGGGAAGGAGGTGGGGCGGAAGGGCCCGTCCCTGGAAGGGGGCTCTTTATGAGGATCAGTGAAGGGTCTCCACGGTCATGGACTCCTGCTGGGATGTTTTACTCTGAGTTACTGTGGCGCTGAAGCAGTTAGAGAAACCCCTCTGGCCCGGGCTGCCTGGTCGGAGGCTCAGCTCTGTCACTCAGCCATACATACTGGAACAATCCCTTAACCTCCCTGTGCCTCAGTGTCCTCATCTGCACATTAGGGAGAATTAGAGTCCTGGAGACTCTTGGTTTTGGTTCAGGTCACAATCTCAGGGTTGTCGGATCGAGTCCTGCATCTGGCTCTGAGCTCAGCGTGGAGTCCACTTGAGTTTCTCTCTCCCTCTGCTCCTGCTCTCGCGCACTCTCTCTCTCTCTCAAAAAAACAAACAAATCTTAAAAAAAAAAAAAAAGGAAGATTAAGAGTGCCCATCATAGAGTTGCTATGAAAACTAAGGGAATTAAATACAGGTAAGGCACCTTATGTTGCACTTTGCACGTTGTAAAAACTGTGTTTCTGCTTTTGTTTGGGGGGGAATCTGCATTGTTATTATTGTAATTAGATGAGTCACACTAATCAAATTCCCAAGCAAAAAACGGAAGTCCTAGAAAGCTTTAAATCAGCCAAACATTTTTTTTTTTTAATTTGGTCTCTCTGGGGGGCGCCTGGGTGGCTCAATTGGTTAAGTGTCTACCTTCCACTCAAGTCATGATCTCGGAGCACCAGGATGGAGCCCCGCTCAGCGGGGAGTCTGCTTCTCTCTCTGCCCCTCACCCCAATCGTGGTCTCTCTCTCTCAAATAAATAAATAAAATCTTTATTTAAAAAATCTGGTCTCTTTGGTTTTCTCTGAACGAATCAAAACTGCTCTATCCTATAAACCAGTGGGCCTAGGCTTTGATGTGGCTTTAATGAAGATTGTTCACTTCCATAAATGAGACAGTGCATATCTTGAGTGCCTACTGTGTGCGAGGCTCTCGCTAGCCGTAGGGGGATTCACAGATGAAGCCATGGGCTGCGGCCATGCAGGGTCTGCCTTATAAACAAGGAGAACAATGTGTTGGTGAGTGACAGACACTGGAACAAGGCCCTTCAAAGGCAAAGGAAGGAGAAAGCACTTAATTCTGCCCACAGCTGTCAGGGAAGGCTTCCCAGAGGAGGGGACATTTCACTGAGTTCCCAGGTCAACAGGAAAGCAAAGCTAATTTAAACCAGAGGGAACTCAGGAGCAGGTGGGCACGCTAACAGTGGGTACGTGTGGGGAAATGGCAGGACCCAAAGTGGGAAGCCAACAGACGCCCTCAGGGGCACTTGAGACCCAAGCACCAGAGTATGGATTTCACCCTGTTTGAGAAGAGCGTCCTCTAAGAATGGAGCTCCTCAACCTTTAATTTGCAAACAAATCCCCTGGGGCTGCGTTAAAATGCAGGGCCGAGGAGGGCCGAGCTTCAGCCTTTCAAGCGAGCTCCCAGGGGCTTCCCACGCTGCCGGTCTCGTGCCTCCTACAACGGTCCTCAGCTCGGGCCGCGTGTTGTAGTCACCGGAGGGATTTCAGCACTCCTTTAATGCCCGGAGCACAGCCCGAGCCAATTAAATCGGAATCTCTGGGATGAGACTCGGACATCGGCGCCTCTCGAAGTTCCCCAGAGATCCCGGGGCGCAGCTGATCATCCACAGAAGAGGCGGTCGGAAGGGGGCAAGGACGCACAGATGAGGAATTTTAAGCAGTGCACAGCCCTGTGACACGGAATAGATGAGAAGAAGGTAGATTGAGGAAAGAATTCACCACCTCACGAAGAATGGGCTCTCTTTTGAAAAGCCTTTCCTGGCAGCCTTGGGCAGAATTAAGTGCCTTCTCCCCTCCCCACTCCCCCACCACCCCCACTCCCCCACTCCCCCCACCACCACCACAGAGGGCCTGGATCACGTGCCTGTTCCACAGGAACACATTGATGTTGTTTGTAACTTGCCTCTCTCCCTCTCACACTTTTTAAAACTGTGGTAAGAGATAATAACACAAGATTTACTCTTTTAGCCATTTTTAAGCATACGGTTCAGTGGCATTAAGCATAAGCACCTTGCTGTGCCACCATCAGCACTACAGAAATTTTTCACCTTCCCAAATGGAAACTGTCTACCCATTTTTTTTTTTTAAGGAGACTCTACACCCAACCTGGGGCTCGAACTCACAGCCCTGAGATCAAGAGTCACATGCTTGGGGTGCCTGGGTGGCTTAGTCAGTTAAGTGTCCAACTCTTTCATTTATTTGTTTTTCAAGGTTATGTATTTATTTGTCAGAGACAGAGAGAGCACAAGCAAGGGGAGCAGCAGGCAGAGGGAGAGGGAGAAGCAGGGAGCCCGATGCAGGACTTGATCCCAGGACCCTGAGATCATGACCCGAGCCGAAGGCAGGCGCTTAACTGACTGAGCCACCCAGGCACCCCATGCATCCAACTCTTGATTTTGGCTCAGGTCATGATCTCGGGGTTGTGAGGTCGAGCCCCAGGTAGGGCTCCGTGTTCAACAGTCTACTTCTCTCTCTGTCTCTCCTTCTCCCTCTGCCCCTCCCCTGCTCACACACTCTCTCTCTCAAATAAATAAATCTTAAAAAAAAAAATCACATGCTCTACTAACTGAGGTACCGAAAACTCGGTACCCATTAAACAACAATTCCCCATTCCCCTGTTCCCTCACCCTGGTCCCCGGCAACCACCATTCTACTTTCTGTCTCTGCGAACCTGACTACTGTAAGTAGAATCATTCAGTGTTTGCCCTTTTGAGACTGGCTTGGTCCCTGTAGCATGACGGCCCTCGACGTTCATCCATGTTATAGCCGGTGACAGAACGTCCTTCCTAAGGCTAAATAATATTCCATTGAACATGTACAGGATTTTGTTTATCCATTCATTCATCTATCCATGGACACAGGCTGGTTCTTCCTTCTGGCTATTGTGAATTATGCTGCTATGAACATAGGTGAACAAGTATCTGTTTGAGACCTTGCTTTCACTTCCTTTGGGTTACATGCCCAGAAGTGGAATTGCCGGATCGTGGGGTAATTCTGTGTTCCATTTTACGAAGGAACTTGGCTGTCATTCTCAAAGGACTGGGAGAGCCTGCAAGGCCGGGGCTAGTGGCTTCATCCGAGAACCCCCCTACGACTTCTCATTACGACTCTTTCTGGCCTGTGTGGGGTGTGGACCGGTGAGAATATGTAAAAAAATGAATCACAGAAAGCAGACCATTCACGGAGCCATTTCTAACAATTTTCACTTAGTGCTGCCCCTGGTAGGGACAACCACCAAAAAAACTAGTCAATACAGCCCAAGGGACCAGCAGGAGAAGGTGAGAGGTCAACAGGGAAATAAGTCTCAGCTCCGGAGGCCGCTGGAAGGACTGCTGCATGTATCAGAGAAGCCCCAGTGTGACCTCTGTGAGGAGGGACATAGAGATCATGTGCTCATTAACAGACCTTCCCTATCCCTGCCCCAAAAATCCCCAAACCAAAACCAAAACATCAGAGTATTTTATAACATCCATTCCTGAGCTCTAGGATAAGGGGAAACATTAAGAGTGCTCTTCCCATCAGCAGGCAGAATTGGTGTGGCTACAGAGGAAGGGGCAGGACCTATAGTGAAAAAAGAGGGGTGACAAATGAAACACTCATCTGAATGGTTAGTACAGTGAAAGAAAGACAGTCCCAGAGTGTGTCTGCTGGGCACCTCTGAGCCAGGTGGGTGTGGAGTCAAAGACTTTCGAGATCACTTCCGGCAAGAGGAGGAACAAATGAGAAGGAAGCAAAGGAGAGAGAGCACAGGGAAGCCCTGAACCTGTCGCAACAGAAGGGGTGGGGGAGGGTGTAAATAAACTTTTGAACACAGAAAAGCATACAAAAAGGCTCACAATCACCCAAAATATTAACCAAAAATAAAATAAAATATATGTATGTTATTAAGAGGGAAAAAACCCTACAAGGGCACCTGGGTGACTCAGTTTAGTGTCTGACTCTTGATTTTGGCTGAGGTCATGATCTCAGGGTCGTGAGATTGAGCCCAGCCTCAGGGCAAGTCTGCTTAAGATTCTCTCCCTCTCCCTCTCCCCGCCCCCATGCTCACTCTCTCTCAATAAATAAATACAATCCTTAAAAAAAAAAACAAAAAAAACCCTACAGGGTACCTGGGTGGTTCAGTCGGTTAAGTGTCTGCCTTTGGCTGAGGTCATGATCCCAGGGTCCTGGGATTGAGCCCCACATCGGGCTCTCTGCTTAGTGGGAGCCTGCTTCTCCCCCTCCCTGCTGCTCCCCCGGCTTGTACTCTCTCTCTCTGTCAAATAAATAAATATAATCTTTAAAAAAAAACCTACAAAAAAAGTATGAAATAAAAGCAAAAGTTTTTTCTTTGCCAACCTCCCTCTGGCACACCTTTCTAGAAAATAGCATTTATGTGTGCCAGTTTATATACTTGTATTATTTTTTATACCTGTATAGAAATATTACTCTACACTCTGTTTTTGTTTTGTTTTGTTTTAAACCCAAAAGAGGAAAGAAAATTGCCAGCAAAAACCACAAAAATTAATGGCAGAAAAGGGCAAAGGGGTCCAACCCTACAAATACTTTTCGTATGAATCCACTAAGCTTTTTTTTAATCCAATTTGTTCCAAAACATCCTTTGAGCAATTAAAAATGTCAGCACCTGTAGTTGGAGCTGAAATGGCAAAGATTAAGATCGCCAGTGGTTTCAACTTTCTCATTAGCACATTCGACCTCACAGCAATATCAGAAATATCGCATCTTTCATCCAAGACGCAGGATGAGAAAAGAGAAACTACTTGTTTAATGTGCTGAAATGGGCCACTTGTCATGGTTCTCACTCTCTCCTGACTGTAAATGAGAGAAGAAAGTATTTTAATCACATCTGCATTGCCGATGGTTTTGGAAGAAAATAGTCACCATGCTTTGACTTTTCTCTCCTTTGAATCTCCCTGCAAGAAGCAGCAGATATTTCAAGAAGGCCTTCATCAGGGCGTCCCATCTTTTCACGGAGTAGCTTTGCCGACATGCACGTTCCCTTGCAGCTGGGATGGAGACGCTTCTAGAAGAAAATCCTATAGAAAATGTACAGTTCAAGTTCCCAGGCGTTTGCTTGAAATACCTCTCTGGGTCTATATTTTTGAAATGGCCGCTGCAGGTGGATATATGAAAGATACTGTGCTCGTTTTTCGTGATTCTTCATGACTTTTTTTTTTTTTGATTCTTCGTAACTTTCTCTCTATCCTTATCTCGTCTCTATTCTTGTCAAAAGTTCATAATTCTATTTTTATTCCTACTCTTTAGAGCCACAGATGCAGGATCATCTTTGTCCACTCAACTATAAAGTCTTAAAATCTAATGAACGACTGACTACCCTTCATTCAATCGCTTTATGGAGCACCTACTACATACTGGGCGCTCAGAAATATTGGAATGAGGTATCAGTCTCTGCCCTCGAGGGGGCGCTCACCACCAGCCGAGTTGAAAGTATCTCCAAGTTGCCACTCCCAAAACCCAGGAGAGCTAGGACATGGGTAAACCATGAAGACGTGATGCTAAGTGAAATAAGCCAGTCCCAGAAGGACAAATCTCGTATGATTCCTCTTACACGAGGTATCTAGGGTAGTCAGATTCATAGGGATGGAAAGTAGAATGGTGGTTGCCAGGTACCTTGTACCTTGCTTTATTTATCTTCACACAGACATTACATTGTAAATTGACTTGTCCATGGCCATAAGTTCTTGTCCATAAGATCAGCTCCAGAAGAGACCATGCTGCCATATTCCCAGCATTTAGATAGAGCCTGGCACATGGTAGGCACATTCAATAGATGATGGCTATTTGGATGAGTGGATGAGACTGACTTCCTTATTTTCCAGCTATAAGGTCTTGGCTTGAAATGAGTAGCCCATATCACATTTGTGTAAGCCACGGAAGGCCGCTGGAGGCTTTGTCTGACAAAGTCCACCGTGAGTCCCAGTGAGGCACATTCTGGGCCTAAAGCAAGAGGTGAATGGACAGTGGCTCTGGTCAAGTCCTCGCAGAATTTTCCCTCAAAGAGAAAAATCACAATTTTAAAGGAGACCCATACCCTCTCTAGCACTCTCAAATGACATCCTGCTTTTTCTCCCCAAATTCCTATTTACAAAATTCCGATTACCACAAGTGCTACGATTATGGATCTAGGGTTTTCCCTCATTCTCATCCCCTACAAAATGAGACCATCTGCCTCTCCAGCTCTAAAAGGCCGGAAGAGATAAGAGGTTCTGGAGAGAAAGTACCTTGCTTCCTTTGAGGACTGTTGAAGACAATTCCAACTTAATATTTCAGAGTAGAAAGGGAGTTGTGGATGAGTGACTTTTAGAGGGTAAAAATGAGCCAATTCATCTAGAACCGGCAGTCAAGTGACTGCTAACAAAGGCGCTCCATAAGGAAGTGTTTCTGCAACTGGTGGGGATGTGTAGACTGAGGCTAAGGGAGAGGCTAATGCGAAGCTTTGATCGGAGGGAACGAAGGGTGCTTTGGAAGTCAACATCACAGCTGAAAATGTAAGGAAGAGCCAGGGAACAACACCCAGGAGGCTCATTCCTCCGAGCTCTGCAAAGAGTCGGGGGACAGCTTGAGGCATCTGTGCTTACAGCAAGGACAGGGCAGAAGGACAGACGCATTACTTGTTCATTTAAAGAGAAAAAGAGAGACCAAGGAGAGTAGATAAGCCTCAGTAGATGACCTTGGAGGTGCTTTCCAGCTAAGAATCTTCAAGAAGGGAGGTGGGATAAGAAGTACAGGTAAGTGATGACAAGGAAAGGGGTGGAGAACAGGGTTTTTTTCTTGAACCTTTATTGTGGGCCAGACACCTTGCAAGGTGTTATGCAGATACATCTTATTTAACCCTAGTACCAACCTCATAGTTAGGTATTATTATTTCCACTCGGCAGATGAGGAAACTAACGTTCAGCTTGTGTAACTTGCCCAGGGCTGTGCAGCTGGCCAGTGGAGCAAGTAAGACCCAGCACTGACTAATTCCCAAGGAACAGTCCACCTCTGGCAGATGGAAAGCAAATTGCGAAACTCCTTGCGTTTCTCGTTCTCAGCCTCATTCTGAGCCATCGACCTCTTTGAGAACAGCAGTGTCTTCTGGGGACCCGTGAACCTCCCCAAACTACTTTGCATGTGCATTTCTCTGAAGAGAAGATCCATAGCTTTAGTTCAGTTCTTTAAGTGTCTCTGCCCCCTCAAAAGACTTTGACTTTGTTTTAGGAGGTCCACGAACTCGTGTAACAGCGAGAGGAATGGGGGGGACAAAAACTCTTTTTCAAGAAACAGGTTTAGACTATGCAAATGACAAATGAGAAATGGGATGCCAGATACATCGAGAAGGTCCGCAAGGACACCACATATGTAAATGTGATGAACATCCCCATCGTACCAGATGTTTTCACATTCGTGGCCACCCAACATCTTTTTAACACCTTTCCGATATCCTGGGAGTTTCTCATGTTGTGAAATGCCTCCCTTTCCCATTGTCCCTTGCTACTAGGGCACAGACATGTGACCAGCTCTGCCCATCAGATGTCCCTCTCCCAGACAGGGGCTCAGAGGGTACTGAACCAAGAAGGGAGGGAAGGGAACTTGCTTTGTCTTGAGGGTGGGGGGCAGCAAGGATGTTGAAAAGGCAGTCGATACGATATAGTGTTTGGGGCCCAGAAATGGCAGTGGTGCCGACTGGGTCATGTTGGCCCCAGTTCTGTAGTGCAGTTTGACATTGCTTCTGGAAGCTGAGCCCAGCTGGGTCCTCCAGCACCACTCCCCATGAAGCTGTTCAACATGTTTGCAATAAATTCATTTTCTCTGAATTGAAAGTGTCTACTTCTTAAAATTAAGACCCCTAAATGACGTACCCTCATTTATGGAGTATGAAGAAAACTTTATTAAAATTACAAGGAGTCTGAGGCATGGACGCATATGTGCAAACAACTAAGCACCCATTCATAAGAGATCAAGGCCCATTTTAGAAAAAGAGTGTCAGGAAGAAAACGAATGTAATCTTTTTTTTTTCTTCTTCCAGATTTTATTTAATTTCTTGTTAGTTAACATACAGTGCAATATTGGTTTCAGGAGGAGAATTCGGTGGTTCAACAATTACATACAACACCCAGTGCTCATCCTAACAGGTGCCCGCCTTAATCCCCATCCCCCATCTAGCCCATCTCCCATCCCCTTCCCTCCAGCAACCCTTAGTTTGTTCTCTGTTGTTAAGAGTCTCTTATGGTTTGTTTCCCTCTCTCTCTTTTCCCCCCTCCCATATGTTCTTGTTTCTTAAATTCCACCTTTGAGTGAAATCACATGGTATTTGTCTTTCTCTGACTGACTTATTTCATTTAGCATAATACTCTCTGGCTCTACCTGTATCGTTGCAAATGACAAGATTTCATTCTTTTTGGTGGCTGAGTAATATTCCATTATATATATATATCTCCATGTTTTCTTTATCCATTATCAGTCAATGGACAAAGAAATGCAATCTTGTTGCTCACAATCCCACACTAGATTGATATATGTTACAGTTGTGTGTTTTAAAGGGGAATGGGCTGTTTTTTTAAGTCAAAATACTCTGCATCACATCATCAGGGGAATATAAATGAAAACTATAATGAGATACTATTACACCCCTCTTAGAATGGCCAAAATCCAAACACTGACAACACCAAATGCTGACAAAGATATGGAGAAACAGAAATGCTCATTCATTGCTGGTGGGAATGGAAAACAGTTACATCAGTTTGGAAAACAGTTTGGCAGTTTCTTACAAAACTAAGCATACCATAAGATGCAGCAATCCTATTCCTTGGTGTTTATCCTAATGAGTTTAAAGCTTATGTCCATTCAAAAACCTGCACAGAGATGTTTATAGCTTTATTCATCATTGCCAAAACTTGGAAGCTACCAAGATGTCCTTCAGAGGTGAATGGATAAATCAACTGCAATACGATGGAATACTATTCAGTAGTAAAAAGAAAAGAGCTATCAAGGCCAAAAAGACATGGAGGAAACTTTAATGCATATTACTGCGTGAAAGAAGCTAATCTGAAAGACTACGTACTATACAATTCCAGCTATAGCACATTCTGGAAAAGGCAAACCATGGACACAGTAAAGAAGTCAATGGTTGCCAGGGTTAGGGAGAGGAAAGAATGAGTCTACAGAGCCCAGAGGATTTTCAGGTTGGTGAAATATACTCTGTATGGTATTATGATGATGGATACATGTCATTCTACTGTTGTCCAAACCCATAGGACGCACAACATCAGAAGTGAACCCTAAGGTAAATTATGGACTCTGGGTGATTACAGTGTGTTCGTGTAGGTTTATCCTTAGTGGAAAATGTACCATTCTGGTGGGGGATGTTGATAGTGGGGGAAGCTGTGCACATGTAGGGGCAGAGAGTATATGGGAAATCTCTGTCCCTTCCTCTCAATTTTGTGGTAAACCTAAAAGTGCTCTACAAAAAAAAAAAAAAGAAGAAAAAATCATTAAAAAACAGCAAAAAAAAAAAAAAGAATGAAAGAAAGAAAAATTATCCCATGACAAATGTAAGAATCATCATTGGAAAGACAGTAAAACTGATGGTTGTTTCTGGTAGTTGCTTTCTGTTAGGTTATGTATAGTTTCAAGCAATAATATATGTGGTCCTGAAAATAAAAAGACACAACTTTTTTAAGTCCATTTGGCACAACAGCACCAACAAGAGTCACTCTGAGTGGTGTCTTCATGCTTTTCAAAGAGCTTTCATATATATCATCCTATTTGATTTTAACAATAGCCACTGGCTGGTATAGCCTAAAACAGCCACAAAATTGCCACGGAAGGTGGATAGAAATGATGAAAGAGGAACTATTTTATAACTCAGCATTCTATTTTGGTCACAATAAAACAAAAGAAAACAGACATAGGGCATTCTTCTAAAATTCCTGCCTTGGTAGAAATAAAATTTTCAGAAATCAGGAAGAGGCCACTTTCCAAAAGGAATCTTGAAGAATGATCGGAAAATATCAGAATGGCTAATTTCATTAAAGAAAGAGTAGTAAATGGTAGGTATATTAGTCTTTAAAAATCATAAGAAGGCATCTGAGTGGCTCAATAGGTTAAGCGTCTGACTCCTGGTTTCAGCTCAGGTCATGATCTCAAGGTCATGAGGTCAAGCCCCACGTTGAGCTCCGTGCTGACAGCAGAGCCTGCTTGAGATTTTCTCTCATTCTCCCTCTGCCCCTGCCCACCCCCCACCCCAGTGCTCTCTGTCTCTAAAAAATAATAAATAAATAAATAAATAAATAAATAAACAAACAAATAAAGACATATCACAGGAAATATAATCATTGACTAGTAATTAAGGACCAAATGAAAACTACATAATTTAAGTGGTTATATGTGATGTGAGAATGGGGGCAAACCCACCAATGAATGCTACAGATCCATGGGCGTGTTACAGACCCTGTTATTGGTCCAAGTCATGGCTTACATTCTCTTCTGCACTGGCCCAGAGAGTGGCTGACTCACAGACTCAGAAGGTATGGTGGTGAGCTGGCGTCCTCCCACCCCCTGCCCAGTCCATCACTGCCATGGACCGACCTTCACCCCAACCCCTAATTTAGCCCAAATATACCTGGAGAGTGCTGGCTCTCCCCTCAGCCAAATATAGAAAAGATTCAGAGAATGACGGTCAGGTCAACCCTGGAAAAGCTGGACTTCCTCTAACTAATCCTTGTGCTTTAGGACCTAGGTCATGAGGGTGGAGCCCTTGTGAATGGGATTGGTTCCCTTAGAAAGAGACCCCGGAGAGCTCCCTCTCCCCATCCGCCATGTGAGGATAAAACCAGAAGATGGCCAGCTATGAATCAGGAAGTGGTCTCTCACCAGACACCCCATCTGCCGGCACCTTGATCTTGGACTTCCAGCCTCCAGAACTATGAGAAATAAATTTTTGTTGTTTAAATATCACCCAGTCTATGGTATTTTTATTATAGCAGCCTGAAAGCCCTAGGACACTCACCTTAGTCCCACCCTGTTGACCCCTCCTTTCCAACCCCAAAGCCACAATCCCGGCTCCTGACCTGATTATTGTAAAGACTTTCCCATTTCCACTCTTTCTCTTCTTTAAGATCAAAGACGTGTCCACTGTTGCTTTCTTCCAGCATCATTCCCCTAGGCAGACTTAATTGTGCCTCATTTCTGTTCCCAAAACACCTTTAGGCACTTATCACCCAGCACTGTGGTTATTTATGACACATCTGCCCCTCTCTTGAAGGCAAGACCGGTGACATCCATCTTTGTGTCCCTAAAGAATACACGGGCACAGTCATTCATGAAACTGGAAGTTGTGCGGCAAGGTGGTTATGAAGGGAGTTTCGGAGTCTGACTGACTGGATTCAAATCCCGACTCTGCTTTTTATTCATCTGTGACTTTAGGCAAGTCACCTCACCTTTTTAATCCTTCAATTCTCCATCTGTAAAACAAGGCAACCAAAGTCCCCACCTCATGGGGCTGTTGGCAGGATTGAGGAATAAATGCTAGCTACCAACATTAATAAATTCCTGCCGAACTAAACTGGCTCTATCCTGTACATCAGTGTCCAGTTACCCTCTCGACCTTGTCACTTTTGTCATATCGCTCCCCTGATCAAAATCCTCCAGGGGCTTGCTCAATTTGGATGAAGCCCCAACTCCTTAGCTTCAGGACATATTGATTTATGGTTTAAATAAACATGTTTATTATTGTTTTAAAATTTTTTAAAAAGAGTTTATTTATTTAAGAGAGAGAGAGAGAGAGAGGGCAGGAGTGGAGAGGGGGGAGGCAGAGGGAGAAGCAGACTACCCGCTGGGCAGGAAGCCTTACACGGGGCTCGATCCCAAGACCCCGGGATTATGACCTGAACTGAAGGCAGACACTTAACCAACTGAGCCACCCAGGCACCCCTGTTTAAATGTTTTTTTTAAGCACTGTTTTTACAAAGCTTGTTTCATAATTAGGAGTTGATCACAAGAAAATCACCCCATCAGAATTAAACTTTCAGGGCAGCATTCTGAGAACCTACCTGTAACTCAGTGATTCCCACCCCCGGGTGCATATTAAAATTGCCTGGGGAGGTTTTTAAAGCATACCAAAGCATATCCAACCCCCAGAAATTCCAGTCTAATTGGTCTGGGGTGTGGCTGGACACTGGGATTTTCTTTCAAGCTCCCAACTGAGTCTAATATGTGGCCAGTGTTGAGTGGCACCCTTGTCACGTGTGCTTTGTCATACCTGGGAGAACCTTCGTGCCAACTCACCTGCAACCACACGGTTCTGTGGTTCTTGCTTTTCAGCCTGCTCTTCCTGTTCCCGGTTTGCCTGGTATAGGCCCCAGGCTCACCAGTTCCTGCCCTGAAGGACTCATAAAGATGTACCGTCTGAGGCAAACAAGCCTTGTCTTCAAATCAGGCCACAAACACATCTTGACTCACCCTCATAACTTCCTGGACGCTTGATCCAGTTTGCCCTTTCCTGATAACATCCTGGCCGGAGAGCCAGTTTCTGACCTGCAGTGACCTACCCCCCCTACTCGGCTGGGGCTGGAATCTCATGTTCTCTGGGCTCCTCCCTGGTCTCAAACTAGCAGGACTTGATTACTTCTTTGGCTCGTAGGACTTGGTCTCCTGATTTTCACCTTGATAGCCCCTCGCCTTCTGAGCTTTTATAATCTTTAGCTCCCATGTTGCAGTTCTAAACCCAGCCCAGCCCCCAGTCCCAGCCATCGGTGCATTTGGGGTGACCAGATTCCACTTGCTTTCCTGATAGAGAACTGGGTGGTGAGCTGAACTTTGAACAACCAGGAAGGGAGAGGAATAAGTTAATCCCGAGAAAGGGAGGGGAGTAGTTTTGAGGGTGGCCCAGCACAATTTACATTTCTCTGTGTGTTAGGAACCTGAGGGTAACACATAGGATATTCCAGGGGACTGTGCAAAAATCACAATCCTTGGGGCACCTGCGTGGCTCAGTCTGTTAAGTGTCTGCCTTTGGCTCAGGTCATGATCCCAGGGTCCTGGGATCAAGCCCTGCATTGGGCTCCCTTCTCAGTGGGGAGTCTGCTTCTCCCTCTGCCCCTGGCTTGTGCTCTCTCTCTCTCTCTCTCTCGCTCTCTCTCTCACTTCCTCAAATAAATAAATAAAATCTTTGAAAAAACAAAACAACAAACAAAAGTCATAATCCTTTCCATCTAAGCAGCATGCTTTCCACTCCTTATATATCCCCTCCTCCAGTTTCGCTTTCCTCCCTTTTAGCACACAAAACACATGGGGGCTAAGTAGGAAATCCAAATTTCTTTTACAGTGGAGAGCAAAATGAGATTTCAGAATCCAGTCGACCCACTGCAGAGTGGTAGAGAAAGTGACAGGTGACCAGGATTCAACATTTATACAGGTACTTCATGGAGTGTGTGTATCGTTAACATAGAAGGGCACAGCTCCTTATTTAAAGCACCTGCAGTAGACTCGAGATTGTCATCTCCTCCCCCCTTGCCTTAGGTCATGCAGGCCCAAGCCACAAATCCCATTTTAGGAGAAGGGGTGCTGCATCTCACATCTGCCAATTCTGGCACCCACATTCCTTCTGGAGTTGTCAGCTTAGGGCAACCTAGCTCACAAACCTATTGGGGATGACATCACAAGGGGTTCTTTAACTTAAAACTCGACAGGCAACTGAAAGATTTAGTAAGAATAAGGGAATCCACCCTGGGAATGAGAACTGTGTATGATTTGCCCTATAGCTAGCTGAAATATAACTATTTAAATTATAACTATAAAGAATATGGAGTAATGTTTTGATATTAATTCCTTCTCTACATTTTGGTTAAAGCTCAGACAAATTTCTTCACAGTCTCTTATTTTTCTATGGTTTACTTCATTATCGGCATCCCATGCTAGCCTGTAATGAAAAATGTCGTTTCCTTCCATTATTCCAGAAAACCCACATTCATGGTTGGCAATTGCTCAGCCTTCAGACAGTATTAAAACATTTTATCTGATTATTTTTTTACATCATCAGGCAAATCTACAAGAGAGGGTCTGAAGGATAATTGCATCAATTGTTTGCCTCTTCTGTGAAAGAAACAATGGCTCCAAGTCTGAGGACAGGAGCATGTGAATGAAGACCAACTTGAATTTTATGCAAAATGTATCCCAAGCAGCTGCATGAAGTGACCTGATGGGCAGGATCCATTGGTATCGTTCGCTTGCACCTTGGATGACATCTATCAAAATTCTGTTTTAACCTTCTCATCTTGACAGTGGCTAATCAAGAAATCTGGTCATACCTTAAAACGGTTCCAATTTCGTTATAGTACAGTGAAGTTTGCCTTCTTATTTTTTTCTTTTAGAGATAGAAAGAGAGCATGAATGGGGGGAGGGGCAGAGGGAGAGGGAGAGAGAATCCTAAGCAGGCTCCATGCCCAGCGTGGAGTCCAACACGGGCTTGATCTCACAACCCTGAGATCACGACCTGACCTGAATTCAAGAGTTGGACGCTTAACTGACTGAGCACACAGACGCCCCTGTTTTCTTATTTTTATAGCACTTTTTGGTCATTAAAATATGTAATTCAAAAATATGAAATACTTAAATGTTACAAAAGCAAAAAAGTCAGAAAAAAATTATTGATTACAGAAAATTGGAAAAATATGAAAAGCATAATAAATAATTAAAATTAGCCATAATCCTCTTGAGAACTAAAAACTAACATTCTGGAGTATTTCTTGTTTTTCTTTTCCTTTTAATGTATAGGGTATGTATGTGGGTATAAATGCATATTTTAGGTAAAAATGGGATCAGACTGTAAACTGCTTTTAAAAATTATTGTTAGAATATATCTTTCCATGCCATTCAGTATTCTCCAAAAACATGAATTTTAATGATTACATGTAATGACTGCATCCCATTGTAAAAAACATATCACAGTTTATCTATTTCTCTATTGTTGAAAGTTTAAACTATTATCAGTTTTCAATATTATGAATAAAACTCAACTGATTATCCGTAATCATAAATGTCTATTTATGACCTCCTCTAATTACTTCCTTAAGATTAACTTCCTAGAACTAGGAGGTATAAACATGCTTAAGACTCTTAAAATTCACTCCAAGTTGCTCTCCAGAAAACTTGCACCAAGGTATAGTTCCCACCAGAAATATCTGAAAGCGCTGTTTTCACAGGACCTTTCGTGCCCCCTCACCCCAGTCTCGTGGTTTTAGCACTGAAATTTAGCACTGAAAGTTCCATATTCCAGGAAACCCCTCTAGAGGTGCAGGTTTTCAGATGGGTGTGGAAGCCTGGGGGCAGGTTACAAAATGCATACAGTTGCTAACACATAGGGGCTGAAAACACTGCTTTTAGTATCAAATGGCTATGGCATAGATGAGCCATCCTCCAGGGTCACCAACTGCGGATGTTGGCTGCCATGACTTCCAGTTCCTTGTGATCACCAGCATGATTCAATTTAAGTGTGTAACTCAGAGCGCCTTGTAACCAGGAGGCTTAACAGTCTGTCTTTGTCTCTGTGGATTCACTGCTGTGCTTTGTTTGCATTGAGAATTTGTATGGAGTGCTAGTTTAATGTTTAACATCGTGAATATTGTGATCATGTTTTCTAAGAATTCAGATGGTAATACCAACACCAGCATGACCCAGACGTCACTGAAAATGAAGGCTAAACAACTGTGTCATTTTACTGACAGACAAAAGGACACGGGGACGTGATTGGGGAGGTAAGTAACCAGAACAGAGCACACTATGCCGGGGCAGAAAACAATTTGGGGTCAGGCATGGGGGAGACAATGTAAAAGTATGAATCTCAAAAGCCTGGGATAAGACGGGCACGTTCTTGTAAATCAATCAAAAGTTTGCTCGTTTGCTTGTTTGTTTCTCCAAAAGGCACCATTGCTTAGTGGAAAGGAGTGGCCATTGAATTCGTGTGAACATACCACACTAAGGAGCACACATTTTCATATCGTTCCTTTGATTGTGTCTGTGTCTCAGGGAAGTCACAGTCCCTAATTCGGGGGTTAAAATAAAACTAAAGTGTCCTGAGGCACCTGGCTGGCTCAGTCGGGGGAGCATGTGACTCTTGATCTTGGGGTTGGTTGTGAGTTCGAGCCCCACGTTGGGTGTAGAGCTTACCTTAAATTAAATTAAATTAATTAGTTATTTAATTTAAAAAATAAAGTGTCCTGTGGGAGAACAGGAGAATGAAAGAGGAAATTTTGATAACAGATGTATTGGGCTCTTGCAATGTAGAGCTGATCCTGGCAGAGCTGACCAACCATTATGTTTTCTATAGTATATCAAGTGATGAGTTAAATCACGGCAACAACAGTGATAATAAAGGGGATCAGGATATGCCCCCCAACATATGTTATCTTGGCATATCATTTTGAGCTGAAGTCATTTGAGAAACAGTGGAGGGAAAAAATGCTCTCTGCCTTCCCATCTGCCTCAAAGCACTGTATAAATTTTCGCTGGAGAAAGGTGCCCCCCCCAGCTCCCCCCTTGCCCAAGGAAGAGAAGAGCACTTGTACAATCAAAAATAGGGAGTTGACACTGAGATGGGTTTGCATAAACAGACCTTACTAAAATAGCCATTATCTTCCATTAGTTTCCCCATATATTTCCTAGCCACTTCCCTGTGATTTATCATCCCTTGAAACCTAATCCTCCTTTCCTTTGTTAAAATGGTATATAAGCCCCCAAGTCTAACTGCTTCTTTGAGTCTCACTTCTTTTCTGTGAACCCCTGTGCACATAAATATTAAATAAAAATTGTACCTTTTATCCTGTTAATTGGTCTTTTGTCAGTTTAATTCATAGGCCCTAGCTGCTGAACTAAGAGGATATAGGAAAACTTTTTCCTCCCTGAACAAAAAATGTTCTACTTCTTAAGTATGTTGATAAGAAAAAATGGAATTCCAAGTCATCTTATCGATTTTTGTGAAGACTTTAATGAAACTATAGAAAACATAAAACAAAAGACTATTAATGTATTATCCAACCACAAACTGGATCATGTTTGTCTATCTGCATATTTGTCAGACAGTCCAAAATGTAAATTTGGGCAAATTCCATTCAGTCTATACATTTCTTACCAGACAATGAGAAAAGATATTTCCTGCTAAATGTTTTGCATACTGGCTGCACCACATTGCTAAAGAGGAATGTGATTTGCTCACCTAAGAAACTGAGATTTTCATTAGAAAAGCTTAGGTCATTTTTCAGACTCCTGAAAACTGCAGAATAACTTAATGAGATATTTGACTTTATAAAAAGGGAAGGAGTTAGCCTTCTGAGACATGGGCCGTAGGATGGCTTGCTTTGGAGTGTTCACAAATGATGAGCATTTTATTATTTTTTTTCTAAGGTTTTATTTATTTATTTGAGAGAGTGAGAGAGCCCGAAAGAGAGCACAAGCAGAGAAGAGGGAGAGAGAGAGAGGCAGGCTCCCCGCTGACCAGGGAGCCAAACTGGGGCTCGATCCCAGGACCCCGGGATCATGACCTGAGCCGAAGGCAGACACTTAACCAACTGAGCCATCCAGGCGCCCCAGGAATGATGAGCATTTTAGACATGAACGGTAAATAAGATGAATGTATAGCTGCGAATTACATTATTGAAAAACAGCTGTTCTGCCAAAACAAGCCTGTGGATGCAAAGTGGATGAACATTTTTGGAGAGCTGAATACAAATTCCTACATGTCTAAAATTCTGCTATTACTAGTAAGTAAAATCCTAAGTATTCCATGCTAAAATGCTTTGTTGAGAGGGTAGTAGCTTTTCTCCATCACATTGGGCTGACACCAGGAATTAGTGTAATGTGGGCTTGATAATAGCAGCTCTGTAACTCAAACTGGTTTTATTTTGAGTGTATTCATTCTATCACTGCATAAAAGTAAAGGAGCCTCTAAGTTATTGTAAAAGGAAACAGAAAGGGTAAAAATATCCAATGGTATTATGGGAGAGAAAGAAACATCTTTGTTCTTTTTTATTAAATATGGGTTAAGATTTGTTTAATTAGGGGCGCCTGGGTGGCGCAGTGGTTAAGCGTCTGCCTTCGGCTCAGGGCGTGATCCCGGCATTCTGGGATCGAGCCCCACATCAGGCTCCTCTGCTATGAGCCTGCTTCTTCCTCTCCCACTCCCCCTGCTTGTGTTCCCTCTCTCACTGGCTGTCTCTATCTCTGTCGAATAAACAAATAAAATCTTAAAAAAAAAAAAGATTTGTTTAATTAGTCCTATTGTATTTACACTCCCCTTTTGAAAAGTATTACGTTTGTGTATCTTAAGCATACACAATAATATAGCCTACGAAATGTAAATAGCCAATAAAGAGTTAGAAAAAGCTAAAGTAAGTTGCTGTATCAGAGAATCAAAAGAAACATGATACAAATACCATATTTTGGGGGGCCTTCGTCTGGCTCAGTCATTGGAGCATGCGACTCTTGGTAACAGGGTTGTGGGTTCAAGCCCCACGTTGGGTGTAGAGCTTACTCAAAAATAAAAAACCTTTAGGGGAGCCTGGGTGGCTCAGTCGTTTGAGCGCCTGACTCTTGATTTCACTCTGGTGATCTTAGGGTCCTTGGGTCCTGCCTCACGCTCAGCAGGGAGTCTGCTTCTCTCCTTCTCTTTCTCTCTCCTTGTGCCCCTCCCCCCACTCACGCACACGATACACGCTCTCTCTCTCTAAAATAAATAACCTTTAAAAAATCTTTAAAAAATCATATTTTTTTTGCACACCATTTTTTATTTAGTCTTGTTATTAATTATACAAGTTGCCCTTGCTCACTAGTCCCATGGCGGTTTTATTTAAATAGCACTTATGTAACAGATAAGTAAACAATACAGAATGATATATAGTTTAGATTAACACCTATTTTTCATATTTTTATGTTAAAATAACAACACATATGTCGTGTTATTTATTATATATTCTACTATTATTAATTTTTTTCTGGTATGATTGTGTCCTGTGTTGGCCTTCTAAAAAGATGGTCACTTTATCAGCTTTATGTCACCAAAAACTAGGCATTAACTTTTTGTTAGAAGCTTGCCAATTTGTTAGAAAGAAAAATGTCATGTCTTTGTCAAATGTGCGTTTCTTTAATATGAAGGAGACTGAACAGTTTTCACAAGTTCATTATTTACATTTTTTCCTTTGGGAACTGCCCTGTTTCTCACTTTTGTCAAAATTTCTATTGGACCTCAATTAAAAAACGTGTCTATTGGTCTCTTTCTGTCTTTTCTCTTTTTGATTTATAAAACTTCTTTAGAACTATAATTCTACTTCTACCAGAATTGCCACACTTCCCAATTTGTGGCTTGGTCTTTCCATTTTTTGGTGACGTTTGGGGGCATTCTTCAGAAATCTTCCTTTCTTGAACTACCGGTTTTTATTTTTTCTTTAAAGAAGCATGTCTGTTGAGGGTGAAGGGTTAGGGCTCTGGCCTGGCACAGACCCACGTTTGAGTCCTGCCTGCACCTAGAAAGACCTGGAACAAGTTTCTCGTTGCTTGTACTATTCCTGAGGACTTCTTTCTTTGCTTGAGATCAGCTAACTACTCACTTTCAGTTTTCTCTACTTTTTCGTGTTTTTACACGTAAGTGTTTGATGTGTCTGGAATTTATATTGGTGACTGACGGCTACATCATTCTACATTTTGAAGGTTTTGCTTTCCTCCCATTGAGGATGTGTCAGCGAGAGAATACTGCAGCTGTCCCCGCTCCGTTCTGGGGTTTGTTCAACTGCCCCTGAGTCAGACTGTGGCATTGGGCAGGTTTTATAGCTCCTGGCTTTCTAGTGGATAGAACAGCTTCTAGATTGTGTCCCAGCTGAAAAAAGTCTCCCTGGGTGACATAGAAAAATTAACTCCATGATACTTCCTATTACAGAGCCCCCAGGCTACAGCTGTCTTCAGTTTCTCTTTAACCGCTTCGTGCCCTGTGCCTGGAAGATGAAAACCACACGTGGCCTCCATCCCAGCCTGGGACGTTTCCCCTGCTCTTGTCTTCCCTCCAGTATCAGGATTTGGGTGCTCCACCCTCGTGCTTCCTGCCGGGGCGACACCTCCGAGATCTGAATCTGGGGTGACTCAGAATGGTCCTCTCTCCCCAGCGACACTTAGGTCTCCACCCCACCCACGTGCAGCTGCACTATGTGACAACCTCCCTGGGAAAACAGGATCTTAATTGCCTCGCCCGGTATCAGAGGTGGAAACCTATGGATAATTCCTTCCATTGTAACAGCGTATTTATCTCCAAATAAATTATAACCTTCTGGAAATGTAGAGCCTGTCATACTCATTTTTTGCTTCCTTATCAGGCAAGTACTTGATTATACATACAATCAAATACGGGTGAGATTGAATTATATTTGATGAAAAAATAGCAATAATAAGGTTCATCCTAAGGTATGTTCCTAAGAGATGAATTTTTTTCCAGCTCTATCCAGGATTTCCCAGAGGAGGTTTTTGTTCCTTCTCCAGGTAGCCCTGTTTGTGAAAAAAAGTCAGTTGCTTCCCTTACCAGAAGAGCCCTGGGCCAAATAGTTTACCTCCAGCTTGCCCTAAGCTTTCTTCTGTGGTTTCAAAAAACCCCTTTAAATTCTAAATGGGATTTGTTGATGAGCTGTGGAAACCTCTGCGTTTAAGGGAGCAGACCACTGCAACCGTAGATCTGACTCATCTAATCCCTTAGGTGGTACAGTGGGTCCCCCAAGCAGTCTGTGCGTTTGTACTGCAGCCTATGAATATTTTATAGATGTCCTTTTGTGCTTACTTACGGGGCCTGATCTGTACAATCTGCCTTGAATAATATCAAAAGAATACCCTCTCCTGACCTCTGTCCCTAAATGATTTATGGAGATGAACTAAGCCTGTCGGAGATTCATTATTGATGTCATTAAGAGATGCTTTCAACAAAGGGGGAAGGGAGTTTATGTTTATACACAGAGCAAACACTTGGGGGGAGGTTAGTGTGAAATCTGTGTGATTTGGAAGGGCGTTTACTTCTGGATCTTCAGAGATTGGGAGGAATTGAAATTTCCTCAATATAAAGGGCCAAGGGCTGTTCTAAAGATCTTCTGCCCCCAGGTTTATTTATTCCTGGAATTTCTTGTCCCTCTAGAGTATCAGTCAAAATAATTCACTTAACAGCCTTTCTCTTGTCTTGTGGTTTTTCCACCTCTGTGCCTTTTAATTGGAACAATTCAGTCCCCTAGTGTATGTCACATTGGCTGTGTGGTCCTTGCTTTGAGCAACACCAGGATGAGAAGACATCATTCCTNCTCTAGTTGGAGAAGGCAAGACCTATATCCATCACTGACATCGGCTTGTAACCTGATGCTAATATAGTAAAGTGCTAGAAAAGTTTCCAGAAGGGAAATAGTAATGCATGTTAGGATTTAGTGAAGGATGACTTTACAGAGAAAATGGGACTTGAACGGTTAGGTTTCACCTGGCAGAGGGAGAGCATCCTTGAGTGAGAGTGACCAAAGCAAGCAGGATGGATAATACAGACGGTACCAACTGGGGAGAGAGCAGTAAGTGGGGAGAGGGGATGAGGAATGCCACCTTCCACAGAAAAGTAAAACCCAGGGCTGTGAGGCTGGCATGAAGAGAGGACTCTCCTGGAGCAGACCCCAGTGATCTCAAATCTGTGTACTCCTGATTTGACTCTTGTGGTCTTTTCCCAATCCCCATTGCTCTTACCACATTGGCCTCAGAGGTAGACTTCTTCCCTTTTAAAGATCTGTCAAAAAGCCCCTTCTTTTGCTTCCCCTTAGCATAGGTCAAATAAACATAAGTCTAAGAACGTTTACTAAATGCAAAGAGAGAATAGAAAGGAAACCAATACACAAATAATTGAGTTTACAAGGTACCTTGTTCTCTGGGTTCCTAAACCCTATCTCATTCCAAATGAGATCCCAGGGAAAGAGGGCCTTGCCTGGGGCCACCCTACCTAGCACATTTCAGAGGGCACTTTTTAAAAAAATATTTTATTTATTTATTTGTCAGAGAGAGAGAGAGAGCACAAAGCAGGGGGAGCAGCAGGCAGAGGGAGAAGCAGACTCCCCACTGAGCAGGGAGCCCGACGTGGGACTGGATCCCAGGACTCTGGGATCATGAGCTGAGCCGAAGGCAGACGCTTAACCGACTGAGCCACCCAGGCGTCCCTCAGAGGACATCTTTAACCTTCAACACTCAAGAGGACTCTTCTAATCATCTAAATCTCTCAAAATCTAAGCCAGTTCCATTCAGCCTCCTAAGTCCCAAGGTTGTGGCTTTACCCTCTTTGGAGAAATCCAATTCTGTGACCCAAAGAGACCCCCAAACACAAGATGGAGGGATACGTTCTGTATGTTTTGGGGAGGGGTCGTACAGAGGCTTTGAAAGTAAGAACTGTCCAAGGCCTAGAATAGGAGGGCGGTAATAGGGAAAGAACAAACAAGGGCCAGAAACATGGCTTTTGATGTTAAGGAAGCCACATAAACTTCTTGCAAGTTACGTCCTTGCGATACTCTTCGATGCAGACCCACGTTTCTTTCCTTTATCTTCTTTCTTCTGTGCCTCTTTTTTCTACCTCTGAGCTTCCTGTTCCATCTCTTGGCTCTTCCTGCCACCCCCCCTCCCCCAACCCCCAGAACTGGCTGGAGCACCCTTAGCTTTGCCTTCTCTGTGGTCTCCCAGGCCCAGCATGTAGCATACTGAACCTGCCCCCTTTTGAGGACATTGTCTTTAAAGGGGATTCCCACATGGCACTGAGAAACAAGCAACGAGGCAATAAAAGAACTTGAAGAAGTTACAAATTTTCCAGAAATCTAAGCAAAACTTTTAGTTTTTAAGAACAGCTACCATGTCTTTCTTATCTTTGTATGTCAGGCACCTAACACAGTAGTGCCAAGCACATCGTGGGAAGTTTGTTGACTAGGATAATAAATAACTAAAACGAGGAAAACACAGTGATGTAATAGAAAGTGAGGGAATCAAGAAGAGGGATGGTGAATAACATGAAATATCACAGGGAAATCAAGTAAAATGAGGACCGAAAGATAGCCTACTAGATTTGCAATCGGAAAGTTAATAGTACACTTTGCCATGACAGTTTTATTAGAAGGGTGAGGGTGGGTGAAAGCATGATTAAATTAATAGTTGGTTGACTAATGACCGGTGAGGAAGGGAAAACAGTGAGGGTGGATTATTATTTGGGGGGAGCTTGGCTATGAGGCAGGGAGACTGGTGACTACAGGTCTACTACAGGTAGACTAAGAATTGATAGGAAGTTGTCTTTGTTTTTTCCCCTTAACTTCTTTGTTTTGATTTTCACATGAAAGATTCTCAGCTATGGGGAAGGGGCTAATGGAGAAGGAAAGGTTGATCTGGTTAGACAGGGAATGACTAACAGAACAAATTTGCCATGGAGATAGGATGCAAGATCATGGGACAGAGGCCTTAGCCTTGAGGCACATACCTACCTCTGCAACTGGAGGGGGAAAGTTGGTGCTAATACAGTCATAGATGAAGTTGTGGGCATAGGAAATTTAGGGAATTTTCACCTGAGAGCCTTTTTTACAGCAATGTAGGAGTGGCATGATTTGGGAATGGCCCTGCTGGGGAGTGGCCATATTGGGTTGGGGGCTTCAAGAGAATGATGAAGATGGTAAAGTCCTCTGGAGGAAAAGGAGAGGGGGCTGAGCAGGAGAAAGAGTGTCAAGTGTTACTAAGGGCCACAGAGATCAAAGACCACAGATTTGTGAGGGCACGGCTGTGCATGGATGCATGACTTCTCAGCTGGGTTCCTAGGCAGATGAGATAGGGGAAATTGATTACATAAGTTTAGGGATTCGCAGGTCATGAGTGGTGTTGATGATACAGTCAAGAGGGAGGTTTAGGCTAGGGTTGTAAGAAAATGAACCCCGAAGGAGTTTGAGTATGAAAAAAGGGGTAAGTTGAGGAACGGGAGGCCTAAGAACAGTGTCCTTGGTCCTTGGGAGTAGGAGAGTGAGTCAGGCTGGATGAGGTTGAGGTTACGGATGGGAGGTATTGAATTTCATAGGTGGTGCCGTCTTAGATCATGGCAAGATCCAGGTGTGGTCTTGTTAGTGGGTGGTTGATGGGGAGTGTCAATAAACACTGACAGACCCAGCAGAACACCAGATACCACACGAAGAGACAGGGCGGGGGAGTGGTCCTGGTCTGGCAGTCTAGGCAATGGCACACAGTGGTTGGGGACACCCAGGATTCACATTCAGGAACTTCTTACTCAGGCCACTGTGCAAGTTAATTTGCCTTACTAAGTCTCGGTTGCCCATTTGCCAAAGGCTAGCATCACAGTACCGACTTCACAGGAGTGCTGTGAAAGGTAAACGAGATCACATGGGGGGCGTGCTGAGCACAATGCCTGGCACATAAAAAGCACTCCATTAATAACAGGTATGACATGATGACTGCTGTCATTGAGACCGAGGCTCCCACTAAGGATTCACATGGTAGAAAAGGTAGCACTGACATGAAAAATACATGAAAGGACACATGGGGATGGCTTCTTTGTGACAACAGCCTAGAGTGTTTGAATCAAACAGATTTGTGCTTGCATCCCAACCCTGCCACTTACTAGCTATGTGACTTGACGCAAGTCATCTAATCTGAGGTTAATCATGACGCTGTGTTGCTAATATCTTCATTCCCCAAAATGTATTAGATGCCTGTCTACTACGTTCCAGGCATTGTCCTAGGTGTTGGAGACAAAGAAACTTGCCAAAGATGCTCTCCTTGTGCTCACAGCATAGCTTGGGTGAATCTAATTGGGAAAACTAAGTTCTGGCAAAGCTATGTCTGAGACAATAAGTCTGAGACCTGAGTCTAGGTCAATTCTGATTTATGCTGGAAAGAAATCTCCTGCCTCGATGTAGCCATTAGCTCATTCCCTCCTTTTTAAAGGCAAAAATAGAACTTGGTACACAGTTCCCACTTTTTTTTACAGTAGTGGAGTTTTAGAAACTCTTTTGGAAAGTGGAATGGTGAAAATTGGATGTTTTCGAATTCCCGTGGGCTGAGCAATCTGCATATAGATGTTTCCCGTCGTGAAAGACTGTGGAGTGGGAGTGAGAGGTCAGAACACAGTCGCAGCCCAGTGGCTCCTTCAGTAATTTGCTTGGGTCCTCAATCTCCCCATCTGTAATGTAGGGATAATAACAGTAAGTACTTCATAGAGTTAGTGTGAGTGTTAAGTGAATTAATTTGTGTAAAATGCTTAGGACAGTGTCTGGCACATAGTGAGTATTCGAAGTATGTTAGCTATTATTATTTTGTAAGTGATGATCTTACAAAGACAAGGCAAAATGTACTCCTCAGCCTAGGTATGGACCACCAGAAACTGTTGAATGACTGGATCAAAACAACAAGATGTCAACTAGAAATCAGGTTTAGAATGAGTAGATTTGCAACATG
This sequence comes from Ursus maritimus, assembly GCF_017311325.1. NCBI lineage: Eukaryota > Metazoa > Chordata > Mammalia > Carnivora > Ursidae > Ursus > Ursus maritimus. Next base: position 63,943,974 of record NW_024423453.1, read on the forward strand.
TCAGGGAAAAAAAATCAGAAACTTAATGACACAGTTAAAATTCAACATTAAACAGACCTATCACAATGCCTTGAAATTTAGTATCTGCACCGTCAATATTGGTTAATTTCTTAAGTCCTTGCTTTACAAAACGAAGGTCCAAGTAAGTGCTTTCTTTACTAAATTCTTTTTCTCTCCTTCCTCTGAAGAGTTGAAGAGCGAGACAGTGACTTGCCTTGTCTCTTGTTGGAGCTTGAGCCACGCTCCCTGCGAGGTGACGTGGTGACGTGGTGATGAAGCAGGGCTCCAGTTTCACCTGGTGTGAGGGCCCCCAAGCCCCCGGGCTGCAGGTTGTAACTTGCTTCTCGGTCCTTTCTCTCAGGCCTATCTCAGGAACACTTTCCACGGGAAGATAAAGACATTTCTCAGGCTCTCTGCTCTAAGAATCCTCCTTCCCCGTCTCTATTGCAGAAGTCAGAAGAGAGGAGGTAGTGTGAATCGAAGTCAGAACGGAGAATGGCTCATGAGGGGTTTTCTCTACAATCTCTTGGGAAGCTACTATCATTTTCTTCCAATCAAATGTTTCCAGGACAATTTGTATGATTTTGGAACTTTAGAGAAAGTCCTCACCTCTTCCCTATTACTCTCTCCCCCCACCCCCACTTCAACTCCTTAGGGGCTTTTTTCTCTCTGAAATTTGAGCTTAAATTTAAACACAATGTTCCCACAGAAACTGTGCAGCCTTCTCTTTTTCTGCCTGTCTGACCTCTGTTGAAAAAGCTAGATTCAAGCTATCATCACAACATGCCTTTTAAAACCAACATTTGCCAGGTTATAAAAGAGATATAAAAGGAAGAATGTCTGCCCAGGAACTTTGACACATCGCAAACCCTTACTAGTTATAATCTGAAAGTGGTAAGATGGTTATTAGGAAGTGTTTAAGACCAGAGTACCCAGCTCTGGTAAAGGGGACATGACAAAAATTTTTTCAATGCTAAATAAAAGCAAAAGGACAGTAGTGGGGTTCTTCATCAAGAAAACATTTCAATATAAAAATATATCCTTTGTAACCTTTTTCTTTTCTTAAAAGAATGATAGGGACTGTAGATAGCAATTTTGTGCATTAGTTTTTAAGAAATTTACCTAGTAAAATTAAAAAGCTGGCAATCCTAAGTTGGTTCTCTTTATTTTATTTGTTTACTTTATTGGGCTGTGAAAATCAAGACTTACTGTATTAATATCTACTGCTTCTGCAGCTGAGAAAGCCCTCTGAAACCTCAGAGAAAGTGCCCCTATGAAATAAATTCCCTTCTTTTATTTATTTAATTTCTTTTTTTAAAAAAAGATTTTATTTATTTGAGAGAGAGAGAGAGCATGGGTGGGGGGGGAGAAGGAGAAGGGGAAAGAGAGAGAATCTGAAGCAGACTCCATGCTAAGCAAGGAGCCCAACTCCGGGCTCCATCTCACGACCCTGAGATCATGACATGAATGAAATCAGGGTCATTCGCTTAACTGACTGAGCCACCCAGGTGCCCCAATTCCCTTCTTTTAAAGAGGGCATTCTGGCATACCTTTTTCTATTTTTAACTTTTTTTTTTTTAAGATTTTATTTATTTATTTGACAGAGAGAGACACAGCCAGCGAGAGAGGGAACACAAGCAGGGGGAGTGAGAGAGGAAGAAGCAGGCTCCCAGCAGAGCAGGGAGCCCGATGTGGGGCTCAATCCCAGGAGTCTGGGATCACACCCTGAGTCGAAGGCAGACGCTTAATGACTGAGCCACCCTGGAGCCCCTATTTTTAACCTTAAAAAAAAAAAACTGTAGTGATACATATATATAACATAAATTTATCATTTAAACTACTTTTAAGTGTACAGTGGCATTAAGTACATTCACATTGTTGTGCAACCATCACCACTACCCATCTCCAGAACTTTTTTATCTTCCCAAACAGAAATTCTGTACCCATTAAACACGAACTCCCCATTTCCCCTCCTCTCATCCCTGGCAACCACCATTCTACTTTGTGTCAATTTCATTATTCTAGGTATCTCATAGTGTTTTTTTGCGTGGTGTCTGGCTTATTTCAATGAGCACACCGTCTTCAAAGTTCATCTATGTGTGGTATGAGAATTATATTGCTCTTAAAGGTGTTTTTAACCTTTTTGACAATTCTACCTGTTTCAAAGCTCTTTCAACCAGTTGGATGGTTGGTAAAAGGGCAAGTCTTGCTGGCTTTCTGTATGGACTCATCTGTAAAATAGTTTCGAGTTTTATACTCTCATTTAAACATATCCAAGTAGGCATCACAAACCTATGGGATCCAGGCACACCAGTGGTAAAGCAGGGTGGAGGGGGGCAATGGCCAAACGGAGAACCTTGCCTCCCATGAAGGTGGCCACTGTAACCCAGTTCCAACCCATTATTCCTAATAGGTAATATAGACCAAGAATTGAACAGACAAGTCTCCTAATTCTCATGCATTGGCCAGTACTATTGTGCCAAATGGAACATATTTGCAAGCCAGATCTGGCCCACAGGCCACCAGTTCACAGTCTCTGCTTGGGCTAATAAAGAGCTAATTTTAGCGCGGCTTCATGCAAGCATGCATGCATTCATTCACACAATAAATGTTTACTGGGTCTCTACTACAGACTAGGCTACACATACAAGATATGGTTTAAAAAACACATGATAGGAGAGCAAATAATGGCAGAAATGCTATAACAAAGGGAAGATAATTATGATTTAGAGTTATTGAGCACTTCCTAAGTGCCAGAGAGTTTTTAAGAACTTTACACGTATTAACGTATTAACTCATTTAAGCCTTGAAACAATCCTACGAAAAAGGCATAAAGTGTTTCCATTTTGATTATGAAAAGACAAGCCTTAAGCGGTCAAATCACTGGTCCATGGTCACACCGCTGGATTTGGATTCAGATTGGCTCAGGAGCCCAAGGTCTTGACTGGAAGGGGTTCAAAGGGCGGGGTCGTATAGGGTTAACCTGTGGATCTATGAAGACTTCCAGAAGAGGTTAACCTTTGCCTTGTCTTTAAGGATGATTTCGGCAAACAAGGCCAGGAGCTCAATCCAGGCCAAGGAAGTTGAGCCAGGGATCATACTTTAAGATTGGCAGGAAATGAGTCTGAAGAGGTCGCTCTCAGGGTCTACCATGCCATCTAGTCAACTCTCTGTTTTCAAGTGCAATATCAGCTTATTCACGGCTTATTTTTCATTACTAGCTGTGAGAGCAGAATGGTGTAGAAGAAGAGTGGCATTTACACGTTCCAGGCAGCGAAGCACGCCTGACTGCTCCCGCCGGAGTCCCTCCGCCTCTCTCCTGCCCTCGACCACCTTCAGGGACTACAAGTCCCGTCATGCAACGAGGACGCGCCGGGAGCCCGGCGACCTGCCCCGCCCCGCCCCGGCTCCGCCCCCGCCCCGCCCCTCCCCTCCCGCCCGCAGCCCCCTCCCGCCCGGCCAGCCCCGAAGAGTTGCCCGGTGGCCGCGGCAGACGGAAGCCGAGGGAGAGCCTCGGCGGCAGCAGGATGGGCGACTCCAAAGTGAAAGTGGCCGTGCGGATCCGGCCCATGAACCGGAGAGGTGAGAGCCGAGCCTGCCCGGGGCCGCCACGGTGGAGGCGGCAGGTGCCTGGCGCGCCCTTCCTTCAGCCGCGGCCGCCGTGTGGGGTCCGGCCGGCCCCGCCCCTGCAGTCCGCGTCTAGGCGAGAGAGCTGCCGCTGCGCCCCTAAACCTCGTCCCCCGCGTCCGCCCGTCCTGCGCGGGGACGCCCCTCCCCTCGCCCGCACTGCGTCCCGGGCGCCACGGGCCCCATGTCCCGGTCCGCTGCCCCTTCCGCCGTCGCGCCCGCTCCGCCCCGCCCCGGCGCCCTTTCGCCCTCTCGCCTCTCCTGCCCTTGCGGGAGGGCGCTCTGGTCCCTTGCCCCGGGCTCGCTTCCTCCTTACCCCCACCCCTGCCCCTTGCTCGTGCCCCGCCGCGTCCCCCGCTTTCTCCTTGCCAGCTGTCAGAGTGGCCCCCGCCTCTCGGGTCCTCACCCCTCCAGCCTGGCCGGGACAGCCAGGGACCCCGAGGCCCCACGTCTCTGGCCCAGTCACCCCAACCCTGCACTTTTGTGCAGTGGCAGGAAAAAATGGGAGGGAATTTGGTTTACTCCTGAGAAAGCACTCAAGTGCAAAAATTCCTCGTCTGCGTTTTTCACTTTATGTATGTTTAGCCTGGACGGTCGTAAAGAATTGTAAAGACTTTGATTGAAGTTGGGTAAAACAAGTGCCCTTCCACCCCCCGCTTTTTTTTTTTTTTGACTGTTGAGATAGTTTTGTTTTTGCTTGCAGTCATATTCGTCATCTCTCAACAATAAATAGTTTAAGTGCCAAGATTCTTGTGAAATTGTATCTTTCAGACATTCTCTCAATTCTGCAGGGAGGGTAGAGAAAGCAGATAAACCGAGTACATTTTAAATAATCTTTAGTCAGTCAAATGGAGTGAAGAGAACCCCCAACTCGAAGTACCAAGAGAAGGTGGGCTGGGTCTTGGCTTTAATGCTATGTAGCAGCGTGACTGGGCAAGTAACTTTAAATGAGATAATACATTTGAAAACACTTTCTGTACAAGGCTATGTTATTGTGATCACTGTTATAATCCCAGCAGATGACTTTTCAATTGATAATACTCTTAAGTAATCAAAATCTTGTATCGGAATTACTTCTAAGAGGTTCTTGCAACTTATTTGTTCATAACCAGTGTTAAGTCTATGTAGAAATTATGAGCTGTTTTCCGCTTTTCCTTTTCTTTGCTGTCTTTTGTGTAGATTGAGATACACAGATTAACCAGTTGGCAGTATGTTTTGTTGGGTTGTCCTTCTTTTGGAAGTTGGTTTATTTCTTCTCTTCGAGTCATCTCTTCAATTGGAGCTGGTGATTCCTCCTGTCCCTGCTAGGTCAGTTTAAGGTTGTCACGTGACACAGAAGCCTTCTCCCCCCCAACTTAAACTAGTGGGCTCTTTGGGTCTTTAGTCTTTTCTTTGACAAAGTTAAAGGATCTTAGATGAATTCAGAAACTTCTGTTCTTAAGTGCTCAGGCATCTTTATTCAAGTTTATTACCATCACAATGGTAAAAAAACAGAAAAAAACAAGCGACATAAAACAACTTATCTGGGATTTGATTCTGAAAGGATGATTTCAGCACATTCTTAAAATTGCCTTTTCACGAAAAACTTGGAAATGTCAATGCTAAAAAGATGCAGCTAACCAACCATCAGAAAAAACCTCTCTCAGATAATTAGAATCCTTCCCTCTCCCCCTCCCCCGATGAATTTATTGTTATAAATTGTCATTAGTTAGATTGTAATAATTGGCAGGATCAGAGTTTACAGGGACACATAGAATAATAATAATTTTAGCTGTGGAATGGATGTTAGCTGTTCCTTTGGTTGAACTCATTTCAAAATTAAGGTTTATACATGGATCTATTACTATATTAGTAGAAGTGCCTTATTGTGGTCAACTGCTTCCCCCTCATTTAGTGCCATCTCTTACCTAGCCTTGTATTTCCTGAATGCATATGGACTTCTTTTTGCAGTGATTACCATGATAATTAAGGTTGTTGGTTCTATATCTATTTTGTCATGAGGTTGTCATTTACATAAATCTAGAAGTAATGGAATACATTGTAGTGGAATTCTAAAGCTAGTGATTTCTTTTCTTTTTTTTTTTTTTAAGATTTCATTTTTAAGTAATTTGCACACCACGCATGGAGTTTGAACTTATAACTCCGAGATCAAGAGTTGCATGCTCAGCTGACTGAGCCAGCCAGGCTTCCCTAAAGCCAGTGATTTTGAAACTGCTATCTGGAATTTGTTTAAAAAGACTAAAACAGAAATATATTTTCTTTCCAGTAATTTTGAAAAGAATCATATTACTTTGACTAATCATTACTTCTGGGGAAATTAGTGTATTAAGTAAGTAGTAGTGTATAATTATGGCAAATAGTAAATGTTTAGTCATATATTTTTCTTTTGGCATATCAGTTCAGGATGCAACCTCAGAAATCGCTCTTCACAAATAAGAACGAGAAGAGAATGGGTTACCAGCATGATGAAGTTTTGCTGTATAGATTCTGATGTTTGGAATTATATTGGCGACTTTTTGAGGAAAACTGAAATTTGCAAGACGCTTCTAGTGTACCATTAAGTTCTTCATGTGATTCAGTATCTGTGCTAAGGTGTTAAGGTAGTTGGTTTATTATTTAACATTTATCATGGAAGTAAGAGTTTCAGTCTTTTTTGCTAAAAGTATATGTGGGTTTGGGAAACATAGTTATTTCAACATTAAGCATTATGTCCTAGTTCAATAATAGCAAGAATTTTGTCAGTAATATTTTTCTTGTTACATATTTTAACATTGCACTAACAAAACAAAACATGAAAGGGAAAACGTCTATAACATCCTTCCATTTTAACAATCCGTGCTTTCATTTTCCTATTTCCATTCTAGTTTGTGTTCACATGCATATGTTATTTTACCTACTTTAAATATTACAACTTTCGTTTTTGCTTTTCTTCATCTGAAATATGTACTTAAACAAGCTGAAGGAAAGCTGTAAACTTGTTTTGTTATGCGATCTTGAAGTTCTTGTTGCAGATATTGTTTGATGTTTCATGTTGTTTTTCAGACTTGGACAACTCACCAGGTAAGTCCAGTTGTGTTTTTCTATATACTGTAAGGAACATCCATTCATACATTATTAAGCAGTTTGATTATTAAATGAACTGAAAGGTTTACAAGCATAATCGATGGTACTAGCTAGATCAGTGACACTCTCCTATTTAGGAATTTGATGTTTTATAACTTCAGATGGTTTAAAAAATATTTAATATTTACTGAGTGCCTGCCAGGTGTCTAGCTTGTATTAGGTATTACAGGATCTTATTGCCTTTCTTCAGGGGACTTCCCATGTTTAAATATTTATAAGATCAAATACCAAAATAAATACATTAACATCAAAAGTGTTTGGAAAATACCTTTCCTATCTACCTAGCCTAAGGTATTGAAACCAAGAATTACATTAGATATTTAGCTGGAGAGAAAAATAGTGAAATGGGTTATTTCATTTGTTAGGGAACATGGATAATAAATACATTTCAACATGTATTTCTCAGGGGATTACTTTGCATTTTACAGTACTTGATGCAGTGAAAAGCGCAAAGACAGAAAGAAGAATGTACCATCTGACAGAAGTCAGTGCTTAAGTAAATCATGGTCTAGAATCTCGGGGGAATGATTGTTATGTAGATATTAACAATGATGAAAATCAGCATCATTTACCAAGAAAGACAGTTTTCTATAGAAGTTAGCAGAAAAAGCAGAATGGAAAGCAGTATATGTAACTGTGCAGTTGATTCTTACTGTATAAAAATGTCAATAGGAGTGGGCAAGGGCTAGAAAGAAACATGGAAAAATGAGATTGCGTGTTCCTTTTGGGAGTCTCTTATGTCCTGAAAATTCTCTCTTAGTGTTGACTCTATTGTAGTGTTCAGCTTTTTAAAGTGTGCTTAATGGTTCATGCTCATGAGGAAATGGCTCTCCTGTGAAAAGATAAGATTAAAAGGTAAACAAACACCTATCGCAGATTGCCAGGTGAGTGATCGGGAAATATAGGAATTCAGAGCGAAAGATCCCTTGAAGCCTGGTGATCAGGGAAGCCTTCTCTGGGGAGGGAGAACCTTGGTTAGATGTGGAGGGAGGAAGCTTATGATCAGAATGGGTGCATGGTAGCAGGTAAGGGGAGAGCATTGGGTCTTTGGGGGAGGAAGTATGTATGGCCTGAGAGCAAAGGCACAGAGACAGGAATGAGCCAGGCAAGTTCAGGCGGCAGAGATGGGATAAGCCTGCCAGGAAGCAGGGTTCTGTGAGTCTGCCTAGAGAAGGATGAGATTAGAAAGTTAGGGTTGAATTGCAGGGAGCCCTGAGTGCTGGTTAGGCCTAAAAGTCTGCGTTAGGGTGGCTGGTCCGATGCTTTGTTTAGCTCTGTAGAACTTCGTATGTATCTCAGACACAAGCATGAAGGAGGAAGATTGCCAGATCTTAGAGCAGTATCAAAATCCTGGGTAGACGCCTGATTCAGGGCATAGGTGGGTATCACTTAAAAGCAGGTGATGGAAATGACGCCATGTGAATAGGAAGAATCAGGAGGCTGGTCAAACTTAGGTAAGCAGTGGGGACTTAGAAGACAACATAAAACTGAGGAAGTGGGAAGCTGAGAGAATACCCCTGAAGTCTGTGAAGACACAGGCAATCCTTAGGAAATGAAGGGACTAGGTAGCAAGGAGATTCTGAAACAGGAAGGTGGTTTTGACCCTTAGGTCATTGGGGGTCTCAGAGAGATAACTGATCTTGGACTCAGAGTCAAGGATGGCTGTGGATGGAAATTTCTGACATACTTTCTAAAACAGAAGACCCTTGTTTTCTAGCATCTGCTTGATATGCTAGTAGAGAATGAGACACAAATCTATTACAACATTGTTTTGTTTCTGCTGTCCACTCAATGACTGGAATTGGGATTTATCCGTACAGCGCCAGATGCTTTTGGAGAAGAAAGTACACATTTATATGATAAAATAAAATAAAAATTTGTTTGAGTTGGCTTTTACTTTTACCCCCTCACCTCCATAAAGCAATGACTAATGTCTAACTTTTCCAGTCCTTAAGGTCTGAAGATAGAGGAAACCACTGACAAAACTATTCATTAAGCTGATGAATGGAGATGTTTATTGAGTGGAAATGGATTATTATTGATCTCTTGGCTTGCTGATCAGGTTCCCCTTGTGTTCAACAGAGCACGTTTTTAAAAAAAAAAACTTGGCAAAGATAAGCAGTGTAATTTATGGGGAAGTGTGTGACACTAACTGATCTCTGGGACACAAATCCATGACTTAATTTGTCCTGGGCTTGAGCTTTCAGGTGCCATAGATATTTTTAAAAGATGGTATTAGCCCATTCGATATGTGTTGATTGAAGAAAAGAAGAGTAGCTACTTCTTTTTGAGAGCTTTCTGTTTATGAGCTACAGAGTTGAGTATTTTTTATATGTTACTTTATTCAAATGAAATTTGGAAGGTAGTTTGTGGAATTATCATTTAACAGAATCTCAGAGAGGGGTAAGTAAACTTTCCCAGAATTACAACACCAGTATTTTAGAGCCTGAATTTCACCTACTGTGCCAGTAAAGCCTGTGCTTTTAGTGCTGTATTGGACACGATGATCTTTAAAGGGACCTTACATTCTTGAATTTACATAATGTTCAAAGATGTACAGGATACATGAGAAGCATAAGTCATGATCTTTGATCAAAGGAGCTCAGTGTCTTCTTGGTAATAAAAGATGCACAGGTGAGTCAATTACAAGAATATATGTACACAGTGATGCCAGTGCATTATGAATTAAAGAAATGGGAGTGAGACTTGAGAATGGTAAGGACTGTGCTAGAGACAATGGGCAGGGAGGGAGAGATGGCAGGTGGGATATAAAACACAAGTCGTTGGAATTAATCTGTGTGTTTTTACCCTGCTCATAAGCTAATAAGTTAGGTAGTTATAGGTTCATGGATGCTGGTAGAAGACATGGGACTTCTGGGTCAGAGGACTTACTCATGGCATGGCAAGCAGTGTGAGCAGCTCCCATTGCTTGCCAATCCCACAAGGGTGTAGAGAGTCCAGATAGCTGCTGTGCAGCGCAAGCAGTAGGTTTGTGTTGCATCTGAGGAACACTGGGCTTGGGGAATCCATTGTTTTATGTGGTTTGCAAGCCTGCTCTTTGTCCCAGAGGAAGACCTTGTCCCTCAAGGTTGCTGGCTGCAAACACAGTCCTGAGAGAGGGGCTGGGTAAAGAGCATCCGTGGCCTAGCATTCTAGGTATACCCAGCAAGGAAGTGTCAAAGCGGCATGGAAGCAACGAAATTTAGGAAGTACAGGAAGACTGCAAAGCTTCTGGTGTAGATGATTTAGATGACTAAGTGAATGAAGGTTGGGGTTATTAACTGACATTGGAAATATGGGAGAAGCAGGTTTTAGGCCGGAGGTGTAGGAAATGATGAGTTTTATTCTTAGACATTCGGCAGTATTTAGTCAGTCCTTATTATGTGCTGTATACTGCACCTACAACTATGAATAAGATATCGTGTATACCTGGAAGAAACTCAACAGACTTGTAGAGTTTTAGGTGTCTGAAGTGTAGTCAAGTGGGTGGATCCAGAATGCTGTTGTATATGAGTCTGAACCTAAGCGACTGGAGATGTGCGTAGAGTCACACATTTGGGAGTCATTACTGTGGGTAGAAGATAGAATACCAAATTAAGGTGTGTGTGAAGGAGGAAGTCACAGAGGCCAGGAAGACATAGGGAGAAGCAGATAAAAGTAATATGGAAGCCCAGGGGATGCCTGCGTGGCACAGTTGGTTAAGAAGCTGACTCTTGGTTTCGGCTCAGGTTGTGATCTCAGGGTTGTGAGATCAAGTTTCACATGGAGCCCCATGTTGGGCTCTGCGCTCCGTGCAGAGTCTGCTTGAAATTCTCTCTTTCTCCCTCCACCCCTCCTGCTTGTACTCTCTCTCTCAGATAAATAAATAAGTCTTAAGAAAAAAAAAGTAATATGGAAGCCCATAGAGAAACTGTGTCGAAGGATGAATAGTTGGTAGTCAGATATCACAGGAATGGCACGTAATAATTATGTTCAGTGGATTTGGCATCATGGCAGTCAATAGTAATTTTCAGAATAATTTTGACTGAATGAATGAACGAGTGTTGGTATGTTAATAGTGGGCTGAGAAATAAGGGGGCTGCCAGTATGGTGGCAGTGAATATACAAGTTTCTTTCAAGAAAATCCATTTAGAAGGGAAAGGTAAAGAGTGGTGTTTGGAGTCATACCTAGGAACAGACCTTTTTTATGAGATGTTTGAGCCTCTTTATAGACAGAAAGAGCCAATAGAGAGGGAAATTCTTGAAATATGGGAATAAGATAATTATGTAATGGCAAAGGCCTGGAGTGTGTAATATTCTTGATGAGGTGATTTTGAGGTGGTTATTTGAGAGTGAGAAGAGTTGGTTTGGCTGGGATCTTCAGAGTAGTGATTGTTTAGAAACGTAATTGAAGAACTCTAACCATATTTTATATCTATTGAGGGTAGTGAGATAATTCTAATTTTTTTGAGATACAATTCATCAAAAGTGTACAATTCAGTGATTTTAGTGTATTTACAGAGTTGTGCAACCATCACCATTATCCAGTTGAAGGACATTTTCAACATCCCAAAGAGAGACTCTGTCCCCACCAGCAGTCACTGTCCACCCTCCTCCCCCAGCACACACCTATCCCTCTTCCCTGCCCCTGGCAACCACTGCTCAACTTCTTGTCTCTATGGATTTCCCTATCTAGGCATTTCATATAAATGGAATCATGCGATATGTGGACTTCTGTATCTAACTTTTTTCACTTGGTATAATGTATTCAGGGTTTAGTCATGTTGTAGCATGAGTCAGTATTCATCCCTTTTTAAGGGACTAATATTGAATATATTATATATCAATATATAATATTGAATATTGAATAATATGTGATATGGATATGCTGCATTTGTTTACTCATTCATTAGTTGATGGGCATTTGGCTTGTTTCCACTTTTTGGCTGTTATAAATAATAATGCTGTGAACATTTGTGTATAACTTTTTGTGTGGATGTATATTTTTATTTCTTCTGGGTGTATATACACATAGAAGTGGAATTTCTGGGTCATATAGTAACCCTAACTTTTGAGGAACTGCTAAATTGTTTTCCAAAGTGACTGCACCATTTTATGTTCTCATCAACAATGTGTGAAAGTTCCAGTTTCTCTGTGTCCTTGCCAACACTTGCTTTGTCTGTCTTTTTGATTATTGCCATCCCAGCATGTGTGAAGTAGTATCTCATAGTGGTTTTGATTTTCATTTATTTCTCCAGTGTCTAATGATGTTGAACATCTTTTCATGTGTTTATTGGCTGTTTGTAGATCTTTGGAGAGATTTCTATTAACTATCATTTTATTTTATTTTTTGTTTTTTTATTTTTATTTTAATTTTTTTCAGTTGGCTCCAGGCTCAGTGTGGAGCCCAGTGTGAGGCTTGAACTCATGACCCTGAGATCAAGATCTGAGCTGAAGGGCGCCTGGGTGGCTCAGTTGGTTAAGTGGCCAATTCTTGGTGTTCAGCTCAGGTCATGATCTCAGGGTCCTGGGATCCAGCCCCAGACTGGGCTCCGTGCTCAGCTCAGCAGGGAGTCTGCTTGAGGATTCTCTTTCTCTTTCCTCTCCCTATGTCCCTCCCCATGCTCTCTGGCTCTCAAATAAATAAATAAATAAATCTTAAAAAAAAAAAAAAAAGACCTGAGCTGGGATTAAAGTTGGACGCTCAACTGACTTAGCCACCCAGGCACCCCTCAAACTATCATTTTAAAATTTGGGTTGTCTTTCTATTATTGAACTGGTAGAATTATTTATATATTTTGAATACTAGTCCCTTATCAGAGAAATGATTTGCAAATATTTTCTTGATTTTTGTGCGTTGCCTTTTCATTCTGTTACTGGTATCTTTTAAAGCACAAAAGTTATGTTTTTGTTTTAAAGATTTTATTTTTAAGTAATCTGTACACCCAATGTGGGGTTCAAACTCACAATCCTAAGATCAGGAGTTGCATGCTCCACCAGCTGAGCCAGCCAGACACCCCTGCAGCACAGAAGTTTTTCATTTTGATATGGTCCAATTTATCTTTTGTTGCTTGTGTTTTTGATATCAGATATAAGGAATCATAACCTAACTCAAGGTTATGTGGATTTATGCCTGTATTTTCTTCTAAGAGTTTTATAGTTTTAGACTTTATATTTAGATCTTTGATCCATTTGGAGTTAATTTTTGAATGTGATGTGAGGTAGAGGTTAAATTTCTTTCTGTTGCATGTGGATATCCAATTGTCCCAGCACTATTTGTTGAAATGATTATACTTTCCCCTTTGGATTGTCTTGGCACTCTTGTTGAAAATCAATTGACTGTTGAATTTAAGAGTAAGTTACAGTGAGCTTTTTAGGAATGTGACTAGTAGGTAAAGGGAGGTACATTTTTAGTTCTGAGTAGTATATTTGGTTTGAAAATTATTAGTAATTTTCTGGAGAATTAGAAAACAGGTTACTAAATGGGCAACTCAGACTTACTTTCTTCACACTGAGAATGATGCATTTCCTCAGATGGAATATGAGTTATGTAAAGGGAGTGTCCCAGACCCTGCCCATCTTTCACTATGATGTCATTGAGGAACGAGCACAGCTGATTTATGCATTGAAGGAAGACTTGTTTCAAATTATTGTTCACTTTTACAGGGTGACTAATTTGCTGGCTGAGTAAGCTGAACTGTCAGCTGTTAATATTTTAATATTCATCTTGAGGAACTTGACCTAGAAAAGGATCGTGTTTGGGAAATACTGTGGGATTTTTAATGTTAGTGGATTAAATTTCTTTCTGTTTTCTAAGGACTCATGGATACATCAAAGCGTTCATGGTTCGAAGTACGATAGAGCTTCATTAGTCATGATATAAACTTACAGTATTACTTAACTTTAAGATCACTCTGGTTTTTTATTGGTTTTCAGACATAGTACTAATTAAATCCCAGTCTCATTATTATAGGCTTCCCTAGGAATAAACTGTTCTCCATGTGTTACTTATTATAATAATGGTGAGCATTTAGTGCTATTTTTTTTTATTGTGGTAAGGTATATAGAACATAAAATTTACCATCTTAAACCATTTTTAAGTGTACAGTTTAGTGGAATTTAGTTGTTGTGGAACCATCACCACTCTCTACGTCTAGAACGTTTTTATCCTGTAAAACTGAAACTCTGTATCCATGAAACTCCCCCATTGCTTCTTAAGCCCAGCCCCTGGCATCTACCATCTTATTTTCTATCTCTGTGAATTTGACTACTCTAGGTATCTCATATAAGTGGAATTATATAGTATTTGTCCAGCTGTCTTACTTGGCATAATGTCAAGGCTCATCCATGTTTTGGCAGAATTTCATTCCTTTTTAAGATTGAAGAATATTCCATTGAATTATACCAAATTTTGTTCTTCCATTCATTCATCGGTGGGTAGTTAGATTGTTTCCACCTTTTGGCTATTGTGAATACTGCTGTGAACATGGGTATACTTTAATGCTGATTTTGCAAAGGCAGCTCATAGCAGCTAGGTCCTTATCTTTTTAATCTAAGTATGTTCCGTACTAAGAGGAAGAAGCGGTTTTTCTTTTGGATTTTTGGTAGGTGTTTTTAAAAATTTTTTTTTAGTTTTTGGGATGTCTGGATGGCTCAGTTGGTTAAGCATCTGCCTTCGACTCAAGTCAGGGTCCTGGGGTCCTGGGATCAACTCCTGACGTGGGCTCCTTGTTTGGTGGGAAGCCTGCTGCTCCCTCTCTCTGCCTGCCGCTCCCCCTGCTTGTGTTCTCTCTCTGTCAAATAAATAACAATCTTCAAAAAAAAAAAATTTTTTTTTAGTTTTTAAAATTCAGATTAAATTTAAGGCCTAAATTTGTTACTGTTATTTAATTACTGCTTGCTTTCTAAGCAGTATAGAGCAAGAAGTTTTAAATGGAGAAAGTGTCATATTTAGAATCTTGTTGCAATGTAATTTTTTTTTTTAAAGATTTTATTTTTAAGTAATCTCTGCACCCAGCATGAGGCTTGAACTCACAATCCCGAGATGAAGAGTTGCATGCTTTACTGACTGAGCCAGCCAGGCGTCCCTTTTACAATATAATTGAATTCAACAAACTAGAAACATTTGATGGTTCTCTAGCTGTAGCATTTATATTAAATGTTTTTCATATATCTGACCCTTAAACTCTCTTCAAATCTCACTGCTTTTATTTGCTTGGGTGTGTGTGTCCTAGATATACCACCCATATTCTAAACAGCCTTGTCTTAATATCTGTCCGTCAGTCAACAGAATCAGAGTGGGAATTTTGTTTGATAAAAATGGAGCTACTGAAGTGAAGATTGTGTTCATATTTTAAAGGCCAGCTTTCATGGGTGTTAGATGTGGGGATATTTCTAAGTGTTGCGGCCTTTAGGACAAAATGAATTTAGGTTGAATATACTAGTTATTAGGTGATTCTGTGTATGGTATAGGATTTTCCCAGGATTGGTTCCTTTATCATGCCGTTTAATGCTTCCAAATTATTATTTCTATCTAATGAAGTCATGAGACAGAAAAAGGAGGAACTGTGAAGAGGATAGAGAAAAAGCATACAAATACTGAAGGAAAATGTTTGGATCCCTTCTCAGTTCAAGATCATTTGAAATGAAGGCAGAGCACTTAGAAAATATTTGATTTACAGTTTTTCAGGCATGCATTCTAATGTGTACTTCTGCATACAGAACTATACATGCAGCGCCTTTGCTTAGACCATCATTCTTGTAAGACACTAATAACTAATTTTGTGGTGGGTGGTGAGATAGTAGATTCTGAGTCACACGGTACAATTTCCGGAGTGTTGATAATACATTTGTGTGTAATACAGATTTGACTGTAAGGGGCTCGTCAATACAATATGGTCAGAAACCATTAAGGAGTAGTATTAACAAAGTATGACGATCACAAACTTTCTTGAGCTCTGGGCCTATAGACTTTAGTGCTAGTTGACCCACAGTGGAACATTTGTTGCTTGGGAATTAGTCTTGTACACCTAGGTAAAACATAGCTCAATAGTTTTCCTTTCAGTTTTCTTTGCCTGAAAAATGTGTTGGCTAAAAGACTGCTAAGGTTTTTGTACTTCTAGAATGTATCTTTGAGACCAACTGTAGAAAAACCAATATAAAAAAAGTTGTGGCAGGTACAGGGAGGGCAATTTTTGTTTTTGCTTTTTTTTGTATTTGTCTCACTTATGTAAGTTAAAATGAAAAAAAGAAATGACCTTTCCTGGCAGTGGAAATACTCATAAGTTATAATGAATATGACATTGACATTTGGCCAAGGTTCTTTGGAAATACAAAATAGCTGCAATGTAGTGCAATTCCTTTCCTTAGAGCTTATCTTTTGGTAATGGAGATAAGGCAAACAGTTACATACTTTGGGTCAGAAAAATGTAAGAATATAAAAATATGAGGGGTGCCTGGGTGGCTTAATCAGTTGAGCATCCTACTCTTGGTTTTGGCTCAGGTCATGATCTCAGGGTCATGAGATCAAGCCTTACGTGGGGCTCTGCACTCATAGTGGAGGCTACTTGAGATTCTCTTTCCCTCTCCCTCTACCCTTCCCCCTGCTCATACACACTCTCTGATAAATAAATCTTTAAAAAAAAAGAATATAAAAAATATGAGAACATGAACATGCCATGGCCTATACTTTAAAAAAATAGCTTTATTGAAAAAAAAAGAAAAAAGAAAAAATAGCTTTATTGAGATATAATTCAGATATCATAGAATTCAGCCATTTCCGTGGTTTTTATCATGCTCACATAATTGTGCAGTTATCAGCATAATCAATTTTAGTACATCTTCATACCCCGAAAGAAAATTATACCCATGTAACCGCATGGTGACCATAGTTAGTGATACTGTATTGCATATTTGAAGGTTGCTAAGAGAGTAGATGTTGAAAGGTCTCATAATGGAAAAAATTTTTTGTCATTATATATGGTAGCAGATGTTAATTAGCCTTATGTGGTGAGCATTTTGCAATATATACAAATAGGGAATCATGTTGTACACCCAAAACTCATAATGTTACATGTCAGTTATACCTCAATTAAAAATAAACAAAACACTATACCCATTTGCAGTCACTCCCCAGCCGTAGGCAGTAACTAGTCTATTTTCTGTATCTTTTTGCCTTTTCTGGGCATTTCAAATGAGTAGAATCATGTAATTTGGTATTTTGTAACTGGCTTCTTTTTCTTCATACACGCTTCGTTGATGTTGTAGTATGTATCAATACTTTAATCCTTTTAATTGCCGAATACTGTTCCATTTTATGGATATACTAAATTTATCCATTCTTTAGTTGGTGGACATTTGGATTGTTCCACTTTTTGGCTGTTATGAATAGCCAACTACTAGCATTATGAACATTTATGCATAAGCTTTTGTATGGACCTAGGTTTTCATTTCTAATAATATAGTATAATATAATGTAATATAATATAATGTAATATAATATAATATAATATAATATAATATAATATAATATAGTATCTCTTAGATAATATATATGTAGGAGTGGAATTGACAGGTCATATGCCAGCTGTTTAACCTTTTGAGGAACTGCCAGACTGTTTTCCAAAGTAACTACACCATTTTACATTCCCATCAGTAGTGTATGAGGATTCCAAGTTCTCCACATCCTCCCCTACACTTGTTATTATCTGTCTTTTTGACTATAGTTATGCTAGTGGGTATGAAATGGTATCTCAATGTATTTCTGGTTTACATTTCCCGATGTGTAATTATTTTGAGCATCTTTTCTTCTGCTTATTGGCCATTTTTGTATCTTTTTTTTGGAGAGATGTCTATTCGGATCCATTGCCCATTTAAAAATTGGATTGTCTTTTTATTATTAAGTTGTAAGAGTTCTTTATGTTTTTGATGTAAGTCCCCTATTAGATATATAATTTACAAATTTACAAGTTTGTTCGATTCTGTGGGTTGTCTTTTTACTCTCTTGACAGCGTCCTTTGAAGTACAAAAGTTTTTCCTTTTTGATGCTGTCCAATTTATCTATTTTGTTGTTGTTATGCTTTTAGTGTCTAAGAAATCATTACCTAACCCGACATCATGTGAGTTTACCCTTATGTTTTCTTCTAAGAGTTTTATAGTTTTAGCTCTTACACATTTATGTCTGTGATCTTTTGGAATTAATTTTTATGTATGGTGTTCATTCTCTTTGCATGTGGATATCCAGTTGTCCCACCACCATTTTCTGAAAAGACTGTAATTTTCCCACTGGATTGTCTTGTCAAAATCGTTGGCCATAAATGTGACAGCATATTTCAGGGCTGTCTGTTCCATTGATCTATATGTCTGTCCTTCTGTCCTTATAGTAGTATAGCACCGTCTTGATTATGTAGCTTTGTAGTTAAGTTTGACATTGGCGAATATGGTCTTCCTACTTTGTTCTTTTTCAAGAATATTTGGCTATTCTGGGTCTCATGCGTTTCTATGTAGATTTAAGATCAGCTTGGTTTAAAAAAAAAAAGCTATCCTGCGATTTTGATAGGGATTACCTTAAATCTTGTAGACCAATGTGGGGTTTATTGGCATCTTAATAGTATTAAGTCTTTCAATTCGTGAGCATAAAATAACTTTCCATTTGTTTAAGTCTTGAATTTCTTTCAGCAGTGTTTTGGAATTTTCATTGTACAAGTCTTAGTTCTTTTAAATTTATTCCTAAGTAGTTAAGTCTTTTTGATGCTATTATAAATTGTTTCCTTAACTCCTTTCTGGGTTTTTTATTGCTTGTATATAGAAGCACAGCTGATTTGTATATGTTGATCTATGTTATTTTGTATCTACAAATTTGCAAGACTTGTTTATTCTAATGGTTTTTAAATGGATTCCTTGGGATTTTCTATGTACAAGATGATATCATTGCAAATAGAGGTAGTTTTACTTCTTTCTTTTCAATCTGGATCCCTTTTATTTGTTTATCTTGCCTAACTGCCCTGACCAGAACTTCTAGAACAATGTTGAATAGAAATTGTAGTCATAGAACTTCCTTGTCTTATTCCTGATGTTTGAGGGTAAGCCTTAAGCATGACGTTAGCTGCAGGTTTTTGTAGATGTCCTTTATTAGATTGCAAAGTTCCCTTCTATTCCTAGTTTGTCGAGTGTTTTTATCATGAAAGAGTGTTATACTTTTATCAAATAATTTTTCTGAAATCAATTACTTTAAAAATGACCATTTTCTCTGTTTTTTTCTTTTCTTTCTCTCTTTTTTATCCACAGAAATTGACTTGCATACCAAATGTGTGGTGGATGTAGATGCAAACAAGGTTATACTTAGTCCTGTAAATACTAATCTTTCCAAAGGAGATGCCCGGTAAGTTAAGAAACTGTTATATTCAATGGATTTTTAAATGACTGAAAGCAACAATGGCTGCTGAGCTGAGTTCAGCTTAGCAAATAACAAATGCTTCATTACTGTGTAGAGACACAGAGCTGTCGAGTCAGAGGGAAGGTCTATAATATGGAATGACTAAATGCCAGAACAAGTGTTGTAGATACCAATTATATCAGAAGCTCAGAGAAGAGAGCTTTAGGTCAGAAGGTGGAGTAACTGAGGAAGGCTTCTTGAAGGAGATGGTACCGGCTAGAGGAGTAGTAAGATGTAAATGGGAAGAAGTGGGGTAGAAGAGAAGACCTTCAGGTTGTTCCTCAGCTTTGGTTGCTTTTACTTCTGCCACTTTGAATCTTGTCACTTAGAGCCCATTTCGGGTGCTACTTCTTCTTCAAGGCATTCCCACATCCTTCAGTGATTCCCTTCCTCTAAATCCGTGTAAGCCGTAATCTGTATTATCTAACCGAATTATTATACATTGTTTTGGATTGCTACCTGTAGCTCTATGGTGGATTTTAAGGTCTTGGAGGGAAGAGACTCTCAGCGGTTGAAGATGAATCACTTCTGGATTTGGATTATAGTATGAACAAAAGGGAGGGCCAGAAAGTGTAAAGAAAGCAAATTTGGGGAAGAAGCAAGAGATTCATTTGGTTTTCTCAGCAAGTGCAGGGAAGTTAATTTAATCAAATAAGCTAGGGTCAGATTACAGAAGACCTTGAAAGCCAATAAGGAAATTTGACCTATATTTTTATGGGTAAGATGTCATCTTTGACAGTTTTTTAATACTGTGGTTAAGGGGGTAGATTAGGAAAAGTTGTCAGTTGGCCGCATAGAGAATGGTTGCAAGTGGGGAAGACTGACTTTTCATAGAGATCAGCTTGATTTCGGAGATGTTTTTCTACTGACCCTGGAAGTGAATAGCACAAATTAGAGAGACTGCCTTCCATGGTGCTTTGCATGAAGTAGATACTTAAACTTGTAGAGACAATGTTGTGTATGGAAATACATACAGAAGGCACTCCATAAATATTCTTTCAGGTTGAGTCATTGAGTTGAAAGGGCATTGGACTTGGAGTCAGAAAATCTTAAACCCCTACTTAACTATGTTGTTTTTAACTAGTTGCTTCTAAACTAGTAGCTGTTATTTTTAACTTTTTTTGAGTCTTATCTGTATGGTGTATTCCTTACCAATCTCATAGAAGTGTTTTCTGAAGATCAAATTAGTGATTGTTAAAGTGCTTTTGTAAAGTGTTCTGTAATTGTTCAGGCTTATTGTCTTTGATGTATTACTAGGATATGGGTACTATTAGATATGATTTTATTAGGGTGTAAAGGGTATAGATGTGTCAAAAATGATGCTAGGATTTTGAGCTTGCTAATTGATCTGTTCTGAGTATTAACTGAAATCATTAATAACGGAGGCTGTTTATTGCTCTTAGAATTTTCATTCTGGAGATTGTTGCTTTATTTGGAAATGTGGTTACCTTTGAACAAACTTGGGGGCAATATCCTATGGTAGAAAGAGTGTAGGCTTTATCTGTAGGCTGACTTGGATTCAAATTCTGGCTTTGCCACTTGGTAGCCTGGTTGCCCACCTGTGTTCCTTATTTATAAAGTGTTTTAATATTCTATTGCTGCATAACCTATTATCTTTAAAAGCTTAGAGGCTTAAGGCAACAGTAATCATTTATTATCTCATGATTTCTTTGGGTCAGGAATTCAGACAGGGCACAGCAGGGATGATGGCATGTCTCTGCCCCATGCTCTCTGGGTCATAGCTGGAAGACTTGAAGGCTGGGGATTGGAATCAGCTGGAGAAGGCTCAGTCACCCAGATCTGGTGGTTGATGCTGCCTGCTGGCTGGAGATGTAGCTGGGGCAGAGGCAGAATACCTGCTTACAATCTGGTGGCAGATTCCCAGGGCAAGTGTCCTGAGAGAGTGAGAAAGCCGGGTGGAAGTAGCATTGCCTCTTATGTCCTAACCTTGGGAGTCACACAGTATCTTCTGTCACATTTTCTTACTCAAGGCTGATCTAAAGCTCTAAACAATTTCCAGAAGAGAAAATATAAACTCATCTTTTAATGGAGGAACATCAGTGTCACATAAGAAAAGCCTTTGGGATGGGATGTGTATTATTGCAGCTGCCTTTGGAAGACACAATCTGCCACAAGTGTGTAATAGTATCTACCTGATAAAGTTGTTGTGAGAATAAAACGACAACATAAAAGCTGAAAAAATATGTTTTCTTTCCTTTTGAGGTCTTTAAATCTAGGGGTTTGTGAAAGAATTACATAGCTCTTCTTAGTTCCATAGAATGTCTTAGACGGCTCTTTTTTCCATAAGCTGCAGATACAAATTGAGTATCACTCAGTGCTATAGAGGATTGTTTGATAAAAAACTTTTAAAAATGACAACTTCCAATAAGGTTGGTATGTCATGGTTTTTAATGAAGTAAAGTTAAGCATAGATTTTTAAAAAACAGCTTTTATAGAGTGAAGTGTATGTAGCTTGATGAATTTTCATAAGTTGAATGTAACTCCTGTAAGTGGCACCAGGTAAAAACTGAGAACATTGCTGGGGCACCTGGCTGGCTCATTCGGAAGAGCGTGTGACTCTTGATCTCCTGGTCGTGAGTTCAAGCCCATGTTGGGTGTAGAGGTTACTAAAATATATAAATAAAAAAAAAAAGAACATTGTTGGTGTAATAAAAGATTGCCTTTTGAGAATGCTTTTTCTTTTATTATTCTATCAAGGTGAAAAGAGAAAATAGAAATTTTGGAATGTAGCAGTCTAGCAGTGCATGTTGACTCTACATCAGAAACCAGGGATGTACTGTACAGTGACTAACATGATATAATAAAAAAACATTAAAATTAAAAAAAATAAATGAAAAATTGGAAGAAAATGTAAATTAAAAGCTGTTTTATGTGATATGAGGTTAATTACAGTCTAGTTTGTAGAATGACTAATCCATAAAATAAGTTATGGTTTTATAGGAGCTATATTTGTAACTAGAGAGTTAGGAATTTGAAGTTAACATGTAAGTGATTTGAGTCAGTTTAAATAAGTAGTCAGAAAGGTTCAAATTAATGTTTTTTCTTTTAAAGCCTTTCTTTTAAATCCTTGCTTTTAGAATAGTATCCAATTCTGTTAATCTAAAACCATGACTAATTTTATATGTATACTTAACAACTCAAGTTAATATACTTTGAAAGTGAACATATATACATTTTAAAATAATGATTTGTATATTTTTCTGATTAATTTTGTATTTCTGACAGTTTCACAATTTGATGTTTGTGCTTATTAAAACTAATAGAAAAAAGCATGGTTAAATGAATGGGTAAACAATTTCTAGTTTAACAGCTTAACCATGGGAATTTGCGAAACATTTCTTGCTGTGCTATATTTGGAGTTTCAAAACTTTTCTGAAAAATAAGATGCTTAAAATTCAGAAAGTTGATAGCACGAGGCTAAGAGATTAAGAAGGCTGACTTTGGAGCCAGAAATCCTGGATTGAATATCACCTTCACCACTTACCATGTGTGCTATGGAGCAGGTTAGTTAATTGTCCTCTGCCTCAGTTTATTCATTGGTAAAGTGGAGATTATAATAGTACCTTTCTGTAGGTTGTTATGACAATTAAAACAAGTTAAAATACAATAAAATTTATGTAAGTGTTAGCTATTATTTTAAATATTACTGTTACTGTTATTATGGGCTACATTTATGATACGTTTGTTGAGCTATAACTTCATAAAGGAAGTAAAATTTTTTAAACCAAAATGTATTCAGTTCAATACTAGAGTATACATGCTTATTAAGAAATTATCTAGTTCTAGGGGTGCCTGGGTGGCTCAATCGGTTGGGTGTCTAACTCTTGATTTCTTCGGCTGTGGTGATGGTCTCAGGTCGTGAGATCGAGCCCTGTGTTTGGCTCTGCGCTGAGTACAGAGCCTGCTTAAGATTCTCTCCCTCTCCCTCTGCCCCTCCCCTTCAGCATGCCCCCACTGACACATGCATTCTCTCAAAAAAAGTTTTTTTTCTTTAAATTAAAAAAAAAAAGAAATTAGTTCTGTAAAAATTTTGGCTTTGCAATGTCAGAAACTTAATTTTATCCCTTTTTCCCCAAGTTGATGGGGGCTCTTAGGGAGTAACATGCCATATGTTAGAGAGCTGTGACCCCTAATTTGATGTTTACAGTGAATAAAATATCAACTAACTTGGGAAACCAGGTCAAAACATTGGTTTAGCATAGGGTAAGAACGAAGGGACATTTTATCAAATATGGAAAAGATTAAGGGCGAAGTCTTTCTATTTTAAAACACTCTAGTCAAACGCTAGAGACTAGAGACTGATACGCTCGCATCCACCAGATCTGTCTTTTTCTTACGTGTGGAGTACCGGATACACACTCCTAGATTTGCTCTATGTATTTTCTCCTGCGGCACCACACCGCTTAGACTACTAGCACAATTACATGTCTTTTTGGAATTACTTTTTTGCCCCGCATCAGTGTAGTTTTCCAGATTGGTCCTTGGGATTTTTCAGATCTTCATCAGCAACATGTTTACAACATGTTTACAAATCATCTTTTAGGGCTAAGAAGTGACCAGTTCATTATATATATTTTAGTAGATTTTTACAAGTATAATTCTCAACATTTGAATCTTTGCATTTAGGAGCACTTTAAGTCCCTTCTGTAACTAGTTCTAAATAATACCATGGTGTAGAGCAGTCCCCTTTTACTTTTTAAAGTTTATTTATGTAAGTAATCTCTACACCCATCGTGGAGGTTGAACTCACAACCCCAAGATCAGGAGTCATATACTCTTCCGACTGATCCAGCCAGGCACCCCTAGGACAGTCCCTTTTTAAATAGCTAAATCAATCTTTAAGCCTTATTTTGCTTGAATTAAAATGAAACTTAAAACTTAAACTCTTAAAACTTGTTAAAATTTTATCCTGTAATAAATGTTAATGCTAGTTAGCCTGTCACCATGATAAGGCAAAATAGTTTCTTAGACTAAAGTTTATCTTCTGCCTTTTGCCTTCTTCCCTCCCTCCTCTGCCCACCAAACAGGCCTTTCCTGCTAACTCTGTCTCAAGTTAATTGAAATACTAACATTGGTGGGTTTTTTTGGAAATACTAATATTGTTTTAAGAGGGAGTAAGGTGTGATTTCCCATGGAGAGTGGCAGCTGCCACTTTATGAAACAGTTGTGTTATAAAAGTTATATATAGGTGAATTTGGAATGGGATTGCATTTTCCCATAGGAACTGACAGTTATTTCTAGTAAAAATGGTGTTCTATTAAAAAAATGACTAGTTTGGCCCACGACTCATAGAGTTACACATTTTATATTTTGGTATGCCCCAGTGGTGCTTCATTGCTACTTCCCATTTTGTCATATGTGATTTTATTTAATTAATTAATTTATAACAGATTTATTTTTTTTTAGCAAGAGCAAAGTGAGAGCGAGAGAGGGAGCCAGCGAGCGGGGGGGTGGTGGGGGGCAGAGGGAAAGGGAGAGAATCGCAAGCAGACTCCATGCTGAGCTGGGAGCCCATTGGTTCCGGGGCTCAATCTCAGGACCCTGAGGCCATGGCCTGAGCTGAAACCAAGAGTCGGATGCTTAACTGACTGAGCCACCTAGGTGCTCCTGTCACATGTAATTTTAAAAAGATATGTACTCAAGAGTTGAGATTGAATAAAATACATAATTTTTCCTCCTTATTGAGGACATCCTGAAGTAAGAAAAGACTTTTTTTTTTTTTGGCTCTGGGTGTGTGGCAATGAAGAATGTAATGACTACCAGTAACAAGTAGACTTTAGTGTCACTGTGCCAAAAGTGCCAGTTCTTTTACCCGCCATTGTTTTTGCACCATGAGGGCTAGTATCAGCATAGTGAAAAAGGCAAATATTGGTATTGTTCTGAAAATAGTTCTTACCTCAGGAACCGTGTCGTCTTACCACACGACAATTTAAGAATCAAATTTAGGCATTAATTCACAAGCTGTAAGAACTGGATGGATGTCTTTGGTTTATTTATTTTTAAACTACTTTATTGAAATGTAATAAATATGCTATATAATTCACCCCTTTAAAGTGAACAATTCAGTGGTTTTTATTGTATTTAGAATTGTACAACCAGCATCATGATCCAATTTTATGACATTTTAACCATTCTATTACTCAGCTTTCTGTCTCTATAGATTTGAGATTTGCCAATTTTGGACATTTCATATAAATGAAATAATACAATACATGGTCTTCTGTGATTGGCTTCTTTTACTTAGCATAATGTGTTTGAGCTTTATCCAAGTAGCATTTATCAGTACTTCACTCCTTTTATGGTGGAATAATACTTTGTTATATTCTGTTCAGTTTATCCATTCATCAGTTGATGGATATTTAGTTTTTTTCCACTTTTTGGCTATTATGAGTAATGCCGCTGTAAACATTTGTGTACAAGTTTTTGTGTGGACATATGTTTTCATTTCTCTTAGGTAGATATCTCGAAGTGGAATTGCTGGGTCATATAGTAACTCCATGCCTAACATTTTGAGGAGCTGCCAGACTTTCCCAAAGAGTCTGCATCATTTTACATTCCCACCAGCGGTGTGTGAGGATTCCAATTTCTTAAGCTTTGAAAGAACTCTCATTTACTGAAAAGGAAAATGGTGGTGACTCTGGCTAATTGGAGAGTGCATACCCTGCCCGAAGGCATTCAAATTATAGTTAAAAAGCAAAACAAAACATTGTGCTGTCCAAACAAAACAGGTCTTGGCCAGATTCAGCCCTTGGCTGCTGATTTGGAACCCCAGATACTAGTATACTTTTCTATTGAGCCATACTTCTTGACAGGTTTTTAAAAATTGAGCAGATTTTAAAAAGTAACAGTATGCAAGGAGGTTTAAAGAATAACACACTTTTATGTATTAACCTAAACACTTTTATGTTAACTGATCAGGTTAACAAACCTTTACCGATACAATTTAAGCCTTCTGTGAACTTCCAGCTTTAATCCCTTCCCTCTCCACCACAGTTAACAACTTTCCTGAAGTTGGTTTTTTATCTTTTCCTTGTATTTCTTTATATTTTCTATACATATATGTACATATATATTTATATTTATATATTTGTAAATTGTTTGCACACCATTATGTGTATGCAAATAACTTTTTCTAGTAAAAGGTCAGATTCGTGACTCAAACATTGACTACTTATATAGTATAATGCCTGATACTTTATTTATTTATTTATTTTTATTTATTTATTTAAAGCATGGGGACAGGACCCATGGACAGGAAAAGCTGCCTGATGCCTGATTTTTAAAAGCAAAAGAAAAAAATGTTAATAGGAGCTAAAAAAAATCCTAAGTTCATCTTGGGGAGGAAAGCTAAATGTTGGTATTTTATCAAATACCCTATTCCTCCTTTTTTCCTTCTGAAAAAACCAAACCAAGGCAAAAGCTTGTCCCTCCTCATCTGTTGTTTGTAGTGACTTCCAAGCAAGAGTAGCAGTGAAATTATTTTGGTGTACCTCCAACTCTCTGAGGAGTGTACGGATCAGTGAGCTGTGTGCATTCAGAGGTGCTGCTTTAAACACCGAACTGAAACCTAAAAGGGAAGGAAATTCTCAGGAAAAATTGCATTGTTCAGTCCCTAGATCCGCTAATCCACTTTCCTCTTTATCCTGCGTGTATGTGTGTAACAGTATAAGAGTTAATACATTAACTTGGGAGTTTCTCTTACCATTCTTTTTTACCCTGCCCCACCAACTGTAAGATTTGAAGCTGAGAATTGTCTGAAATAGAAAACATTTGAGAGTTAGACTTCAAGACCTTAATGAATGTGAACACGGATTTCTTTGGTATTTTGTGAGATGGCCTCTTCTTTAGTACATGTAGGAAATTCTCTTCAACATGGATGGAATTAGCCATAAATGGCACAGATATGCAGAGTTTTTCTGTTTTATAGTAAAGCAGTGGTGCTTCCCTGTTTTTCCCATTTGGTCCTGTTTAACCTAAAGTTTAATTGATACGTGTGAAGATGATAATTGCCAGTCTAGTGAGAATAATATCTGAGATGTTGCTCTCAACCAGTACTGGTCAGTAAGGTCATTAGAATTCTTTTTATTCCTTATTATTTTATACTAGACATCAGTTTAGTCAAGTCATTATTACTTAACATGAGCAAAGCACACTCAGTCCTTCTTTGGAGGTTTGTAGGACTCTGATCCTGGTAGAAGAATGAATATATGCATATATATTCAAATATATGCAGAGTTTAGTGAGGCTGACACATGCACATACATTTCTCTTGCAAATGTACCGAGTAATGCTGCCTAGGGGAGGGCCTAATGCAGATAATTGCTTTGAAATATCAGAAGTCATTTTCAGAGTAATTCCTTGTTAGTGAAAGGCATCATTAGGTCATATTAGATAATGACTTTTAAAATTTCTCTAATGCTATATGGATACTAATTTAAGTAAAGATTTTAATTGAAGGAAGTCATGCAAAATGTAATTATGGTATGTACAATAGACCTGTTTGTTCTCTCTGCTGTGAAATGACTTGAGTGAGGCTAATAATTCTGCCCAAATAGAATTTACTCCTCTGGAGAACAGTATGTGGTATGTTTTAATTTCATAAAGAGGCTCTTCCTTGGGGAGCCTGTCCACCCTGATTATGTCAGAGTAAATTGGGGAGAGCATTGTTCGGTGTACTTAGAAATTTTAGATGATTTTTCCCCCTTTTTAAAAAAATACTGTGATTATTGACTGTATAAATCATCTACTACTTTTGAATATAGTTGTGAAGAGGAATCACGGAGAGTCTTAAAAGCTAAAAAGATAATGAAAGATTGTATTCATATCTTTGCACAGTTTATAGTAGTAAATAACCAAATAACAATAAATGTAGGTTTTTCCAAGTTTTCCAGCAAAGGCTAGTAGATTGCCAAAATGAACTGTATGATAGTTTGTTAGTAAACCTGTCTGAACGAAAATTAGATTATCCTAGTAGAATTGGTAATATTTTAGCATTGTCATTGGCTATATAAATATTATCTCATTCTTTTATTGGTACGGCAATATGAAGAAATAAACTTTTTTAAAATACAAGAATAGAGAGTGTCTGTCACTGAGCCTGAAATACTACTCGTTTACTAACATTTGATATAATGAAGACTCAGAGTTATTGCATATGATTAGTTATTAGATTAAGTTATGGTTAATAGGAGGGGTGCCTGGGTAGCTCAGTTGGTTAAGTGTCTGCCTTCTGCTCAGGTCATGATCCCAGGGTCCTGGGATTGATCCCTGTGTTGGGCTCCCTGCTCAGTCTGCTTCTCCCTCTCCCTCTTCATGCCCTCCCCTCGTGCTCATGCTCTCCCTCTCTCTCCCTTTCTCCCTCTCTCTCTCTCACCCTCTCACCCTTTCACCTCTCTCTCAGAAATAAATAATAAAATCTTTTTTAAAGAAGTTATGGTTAATAGGAATTAAATGTTTTGAATTTACCCAGAATTCTGGATTCAGAATTAAATTATGAGATAATATATGGTATATTAGATATCTAATTTCAAATAAAGTTTAGGTAAAACTATCAAGTCCCACTATTGAGGTATTGAAAATTGTCTTTCTTTTTGTTTGGTAATGCTTTTTTTTTTTTTTTTAAGGGTTCTTTGTCTCAATCTCTAGTGTAGAAGTTGTTGCTAATATAAACTAGAGATTGTGTAAGAATCTGGACTTGTTTTTTAAAGATGGAGGTGGCAGTGCTCCCTGAGGAAGTGTCACATGAGAAACCAATCTAACCCAAAAATTTGCTGTATCACAGTACCTTAGGGATCTTTATGATCCTTTCAACAGTTGAACATCAGCTCTTTGCCAAGTATCAGGCTAAGAGTTAGGATAATCTTTATTAATCCTTAGTTCCATTAAATTGTGGTCAAATTATTTTTAGCACAGAATGTCTGTAAACATACTAGTAGAACAAAAAACAAAGTAAAACAGAAAACTGAAGAGTAGAGAAGTTGAATTAGTCTCTTGTGGACTTTGTAAGGTTAGATTTTTGCAGACTCAGATTTGAAATAATTCTATTGTTTAATTTTGAGCATTGTGCATTTTTTTATGAGAGTGATATTTAGCTAACATGAAAAATGATTTCTTTTGAAAATTAATAGTTTAGGGTTCTGAAGCCCTTTTTCCTTCTTCCTAAGTTTGTTTAAGAAGTGTCTTGTATGATGGTGAATTTTACTTTTGCTTTACTTCCATCAAAACTTCCATCAAATCATAATTAAATAAAAACTTCTATAGAATGGGTCCTAATTAAGAGCAATAATGAGTTTTTATCTTCCTGTTTTGGCCCATATATGAAAAAAGTCAATAATCTTTTGTTCTACTTTTAGGAAAACAAATAGAATTTACATAAAGATCATTGAGTAGGTAAAAGTTGTATTTGCCATTTAATTTTTTAAAAAACTTCGTGTTATTGGGGTGCCTGGGTGGCTCAGTTGGTTAGGCATCTGCCTTTGGCTCAGGTTATGATCTCAGGGTCCTGGGATTGTGCCGTGTATTGGGCTCCCTGCTTAATGGGGAGTCTGCTTCTCCCTCTGCCTACCCCCGCCCTGGCTTGCGCTCGCACTCTCTCTCTTTCTCTCAAATAAATAAAATAAATAAAATCTTTTAAAAAAACTTTTTGTTATGGAGATTGTATTTTTTATTTTTTTAAAAAGATTTTATTTATTTTTTTGTCAGAGAGAGAGAGGGAGCACAGCAGGGAGAGTGGCAGGCAGAGGGAGAAGCAGGTTCCCCACCAAGCAAGGAGCCTGATGCAGGGCTCCATCCCAGGACCCTGGGATCATGACCTGAGCCGAAGGCAGACGCTTAACTGACTGAGCCACGTGGGCGTCCCTGTTATAGAGATTTTCAAACATATACCAAAGTAGACAGGATAGTACAAAGAACTCCTATGTGCCTGTCACTCAGCCTCCAAAGCCATTAACCTATGGCTAATACGGTCCTAACCACATCTTCAATTCTTTCCTCTCTCCTATATTATTTTGAAGTAAATCCCATTTTAACCACAAATATTTTAATGTATCTTTTATTATTTTTAACATAACCTTAACACTATTAGTACACCTAGAAAATTAACAATATTTATGTAATAGCGTCAGATTTTCAGTATTTACACGTCAAATTATCTGATAATGTTTTTTCCCTGTAGTTTGTTTAGAATAGCATATAAATATGACCTATACATTGTGATTGTATTATTTATCTTTTGATTTATTGCTCCCTCAGTTGTTGAAGAAATTCAGTCACTTGTTCTGTAGGTAGATTAGTAGGTGAATTTATTACCAGGGTGTGTTATTCTTAGTCAGATGCCAAAACATGCTGATTTTTCTGGTGAGTATTTTTATCCCAACATTCCTTTCCTCTCTCTGACATTACCCTGGTTAAGGACCGTAATTGCCGTATGTTTAGATTACAACATAGCTTTTAACTGATTTCTGGAACCCACTAATACCAGACTGATCTTCCTTCAAGACTGCTTCTCCATCCTATAATCTAGAATCTTTTGAATTGAGAGCATTTATTATTTCTAGTACTTAAGCGCTGCCACTGCCTAGGTGACATCTTTTATGTTTGTCCTGCCCTGTTTTCCAGTGCTTGTATTGTTCAGCATATTCTTGTGTGTTTTGAGGCCCCTGCCCCTTTTAGACTGGCTACATGAAAGCCGAGACCACTTCGTTTCTTTGTGTCACTTACAGTGCTTTCCACACAGAAGGTGCTCAGTGAATGGCTTGTGATCGATTATAGCTGTTGTATTAGTGCTTGTTCTCAAGCACTGATCTTACCCCCAGTTAGTAGCTGGAAGGGTGATTTGTAAGGCTGGGAGTTAGATTTTATGAAGAGTATTTCTCAAGACAATGGTGGAGCCTGATGAGCCGTCTCCATCCGCTCTGCCATATGGAGGGCGGTTTTCTAGCATCCTTGCCCACTAGATGCTGTCGCTTGTTTGCTGCCACAGCACCGTGGCTTTTGTTTTATTTTTGTCATTTTGACAGCAAGCTTTTGTTTCAATGCTGTTTCATTATATTTGTGTATTGTTTCCTAGTGATCTAATATTAGAATCATACTGTAGGGTAAATTTCCTTTGGGAAGAATTTCCTAAAGATTAAATAATTCTGTTTCTAATAAGTTTTGCAAACTGGGATGCCGTGGGGTACATTTGGCTTGCAGTTTCAGTATTTAAAAAATCAGGAAGTTTCATATAAAAATTCAGATTTGCAGTTTTTCTTTAACAGCCTGAAAATCCAACAACACTGGGCTTATTGCCTCCTTTGACAAGGTCATAAGCTCTCAGGTCCCCAGCTGGTCAGCTCCTTCATTTATGTTATTTACCTGGCCCCTGTGGACCTTTCAGTTTACAACCCTTGGTGTAGATTCTTATTGGCTTCACCCACAAAACACGTTCTTTCCTGACCTTCGCCCAGGGTTTTGGGGCTCACATTACTTTTGGAGACTATCGGTTTCTGCATTCTGAATATGTCATGTTCTCAATTTTTCTTTAGTTTATTAACTAATTGTTGACATGACTTTATAAATTATTAAATGTTCAACTTAATACATTACATTAATTTGTAAAAATAAACATATAGTTACATTTGTGTGTTTTTGTTTTGGAGAACAGTGTTATTTTTCTTAACAATATTAATTATGTTAACATGTAATCTTGCTGCTTTTAAATGAATTAATAAAATATTTTAAAAGTTTCTCAGCTTTGATTTGTCATTGAAAAAATTTTCCATGGGGTGTAATCCATATAATAAAATGCTCTTTAGGGTCCTCAGTAATATTTAAGAGTGTAAAGGAGTGCTGATACCAAAAAGTTTGGGAATTTCTGATCCTAAAGGATAATGTAAATTAAAATTGTCTGGTACTCACCAAGTTGTCAGATAAATTAATTTATTTGTCAGGTAAATTAAAATTGTCTGAGGTACTCACCAAAATTTTAGAACATAATACTTTTTCCCCTTCTAAGCAAGATCATATAAATGGGTAAACCATCTCTAGGTCCCTGCAAAAGCCTATTTAACCCTTGGTATTTCTGAAATGTATAGCACTAAGACATTTTAAGCAAATAATTCTTTGATTCAGAGTTCCAGGTCAGCAATGCCAAGACATCTAACCCTCTTTTCTGGGTTAAGGGGTCAGGGATTACCTTGTTCTAAGCCCTTCTGATTGTTCTCTTGCTCTTGATAAGAGTTTATGGGTAAACAGCAGAAAGAGGATTTGAAAAACTGAGATGTAATTTTTTTTGTGATTTGGGATTTTTTTGGAGGGCTTTCAAATGAGATTCAGATGCTAGAGGGGTAAGAGAATGGGCAATTGTGGAGAAGAAAACTGGGGTTTCTTAAAGACTGGAGGAATTTGAAATAATCCTACCTCCTTCCCTTTGAGGAGTGGACAGCCTAGAAAAGAAGCTTCCTGAAGTTTTTCCTTCTCCCTCTTCTTTCCATCTGTCAGTCACCCATTACTTGTCCACAGCAGAGGATCAAGGAGGAAGTCTTTTTTCCTTCCTCTCTTCACTTTGGTGTACTCTCTTCCATCATTATAGAGTCCTCACCTTATATTATTGGAGTATTAAACAGTGAAAGCAAAATAGGGGTGGAAAAGAGGAATTCCTTTGCTTTTGCTGTGGTGAGATAGACAGGAAGGTAGGCCGTACAGAGAAACATTCCCAGCAGCTGTTAGAGGGCAGGGGAATTCCCAGACCAGTTCCGTTGGGCAGCTGTCCAAGTAGGACAGTACGTGTACTCCTGATACACGCATGTTTTTATTCTCTAGTTGCAAACACCTATCTTTCTTGTCCCTCCAACTATTTTTTAAAATATTTTTTTATTATATTATGTTAGTCACCATATAGTACATCCCTGGTTTTTGATGTAAAGTTCGATGATTCATTAGTTGCGTATAACACCCAGTGCACCATGCAATACGTGCCCTCCTTACTACCCATCACCAGCCTATCCCATTCTCCCACCCCCTCCCCTCTGAAGCCCTCAGTTTGTTTCTCAGAGTCCATAGTCTTTCATGCTTCATTCCCCCTTCTGATTACCCCCCCCTTTCTTTATCCCTTTCTTGTCCTACCGATCTTCCTAGTTCTTATGTTCCATAGATGAGAGAAATCATATGATAGTTGTCTTTCTCTGCTTGACTTATTTCACTTAGCGTTATCTCCTCCAGTGCTGTCCATGTTGCAGCAAATGTTGAGAAATCGTTCTTTTTGATAGCTGAATAATATTCCATTGTATATATGGACCACAACTTCTTAATCCAGTCATCTGTTGAAGGGCATCTCGGTTCCTTCCATGATTTAGCTATTGTGGACAATGCTGCTATGAACATTGGGGTGCATATGGCCCTTCTCTTCACTACGTCTGTATCTTTGGGGTAAATACCCAGTAGTGCAATTGCTGGATCATAGGGTAACTCAATTTTTAGCTTTTTAAGGGACCTCCACACTGTTTTCCAGAGTGGCTGTACCAACTTGCATTCCCACCAACAATGTAGGAGGGATCCCCTTTCTCCACATCCTCTCCAACAATTGTTCTTTCTTGCCTTGTCAGTTTTTGCCATTCTAACTGGCGTAAGGTGGTATCTTAGTCCTCCAACTATTTTTTAGATCCCTTTGGGTTAGGGATTGAATCTTATCCAATTACTTTACAGTTCAAAGGATTTATCGGTATAGAGTTATCTGTATGTGTTAGTATCTAGCATAGGGCTGGGCACACAGATGCCCAAGCAGTACTTTTAGATTGAAAAAAAATGATGTATGTTGTCCTCTTACCCTAAGAGGAAAGTGGAAAGTCCTCAGCCTAATCTCATACAGCTCCTTCATGGGGTGGGATTGCAACAGGCTCTAAAAGTCTTATAAGAGTATATGTGGAGAAGACAAGTTTAGAAGTATTTTAACTGTAGTGCTGATTAAGGAGGGACTTGGGCCTGCAGTTCCCAATGCCTAAGGAGGGCTAGTTCTGCTGGCTCTCTGGGTCTGTGCTGTACCCTCCAAAAAGGAGCTCCTCTGGGTGTGAGATTCTCAGGATAGGTCTGTTCTTCATAGTAGGTTATGTGAAGTTCTGTGTCTACCGGGATGTTAAAAGAGGACAGAGAAGGCAAGAAAGGAGTATATATTAAAAGTGATCTGAAGAAAGCAGGAAACCTTTGACAAATCAAAATTCTTACTGTCAACAAGATGAATTTATTTGGTTATAAATTTGTGTGTTTAAAAATTAACAAAAAAAATATAAAAATATTCCTAAATAGAAAGATTGATAACTGTAAAGATTTCAGATGTCAGCAGAATATAGTCCCTGTGAGGGTAAAAAGATTTTTATTTTTAGTTAGAAATATAGTAAAGTTTCAGGATATGATACTGGGTGGTTTTTTGGTTTTTTTGTTTTGTTTTGTTTTTAGAGAGGGAGAGCGAGGGGTTGGTGGGGCAGAAGGAGAAGGAGAGAGAATCTTAATCAGGCTCCATGCCCAGTGTGGAGTCCGATGCTGGGCTCAATCTCACAACCCTGAGTTCATGACCTGAGCTGAGACCAAGAGTTGGATACTTAACCTGCTGTGCCGCCCAGGCTTATGTAGCTAGAACCTTGCAGATTTTTGGAAGCTGAATTTGTAACGTATAAGCTCTTTGTATTGGAGTTCTTTGTTTTGCAGCCTGGGACTTTTATAGCAACTTTATGCAATAATACCTGTATACCTAAATCTCCATTAAGGCAAACCTTTTCCTCTTTGTTTTTTAGATGTTTTAAATTTTATTTTTTTTAAAGATTTTATTTATTTATTTGAGAGAGCAGGAGAGAGAGCAGGAGAGAGCCCGAGAGAGGGGAGGGTCAGAGGGAGAAGCAGACTCCCTGCTGAGCAGGGAGCCTAATGTGGGGCTTGATCCCAGGACTCCAGGATCACGACCTGAGATGAAGGCAGTTGCTTAACCAGCTGAGCCACCCAGGCACCCCAGATGTTACAGACTTTAAAAAAATTATCAAATGTTTTAAAAAATAAGTTTTACCCTATGAAATGAAAACCATCATAAGAATCTGGAGAGTAGCTACTGTTGTTATAATTATACTTCATTATTATTTTGTTTTACTTACATATTCTTCAGTGTAGAAAATTGGGTTACTTGATGTTTTGGTCATATGTCACAGACTTCCTTGGTCAACTTTAGTCTCATCAAATGTTACCACAACAGAAACCCCATGCGTAAGCAAAATCTTTGCCTGTTCAGTAATTACTCTCACTTAGTCACTCAGCCAGTCATGGCTACCCTTGCAGTCTGCTCTCCTCTTTGGGGGATTGGAAACTGCAATATAATGGAAGGAACCAGACACCGTCTACTCATTTGGTACTATTTCACATTAGTCATTCTAATTAAGTTATGTAAGTAGTACAGGAAAACCCTATTGTGTGAAAATCCTTTCCCCAAAAGTTTGATTTATTACGACTGAACCTATATGCTGGTCTTTATCCACTTGCATCAGGAAGGATGCCTAAAAGTGGCATTCTGGGACAGAGGCTGGTTCAAGATTAAGTCATACCTTGGCATTGAACTAAGACTTTGTCATTTCCATAAGCTTCAGAGGTTTTCTGA
This sequence comes from Ursus maritimus, assembly GCF_017311325.1. Taxonomy (NCBI): domain Eukaryota; kingdom Metazoa; phylum Chordata; class Mammalia; order Carnivora; family Ursidae; genus Ursus; species Ursus maritimus. Next base: position 63,979,769 of record NW_024423453.1, read on the forward strand.
CTCCACTTTCGCCTTCGTCTCCTGTATCAGGCACCTCTGATGTGCCGCCTCAGATCTTCCTGGCCTCACTCTCCCCAGAGCCTTTGATCTTGTCATAACCCTGGCTGTTGCCAACTCAAACTGGACCCTGACCAACTTCATGTGGACAAAATCTGACACCTCATGCCTCCTTCCTCTCCTCCTCTTCCCTGGGACTGTGCTCTATGATAAGCCTTAGGTTTTGCTTTCTGAGGAATCCACACCAAGCACATCTATTTTGTATGCCCTTGTTCTATGTACTAATGGGTTCTCTTGATTAATATATATATTAAAGTGACTGTCGGTCTGATTATTTTGGCCTGATCTGGCACTAATAATAAAGGCCTGAACGTAAAAGTTAGGAAGCGGGTAAGTTTGTTCTTCATAGAGTGGATTGATTTTTAAATTTATCAACCTCAGTAAGAATTAGCGATGATCTATGATTGAGGTGCTGCCAGTAGAGTTTAACCATCATCGTTGCTTATAAGGACAGGAAAAGGCAAGACTTGGTTGAAGAGCATCTGAGAAGTATGACTCAGACTACGCTTTGAGTTCTGGGTCTACCATTTACCAGCTGGGTGACTTTGAAAGTTTCCTGCACCTCCCTGAGCTTCAGTTTCCTTTTCTGTAAAATGGAGGTAGTAACACCATAACATGGATCTTTTAAGATTCTTATGGGCATAAATGAGTTATTTATATAAAAAGCCTGGCACATGGAGACCTGTTTAGCTCCGTCAATTAAGTGTCTGCCTTCGGCTTAGGTCATGATCCTCGGGTCCTGGGATCGAGCCCTGCATTGGGTTCCTTGCTCAGTGGGAAGACTGCTTCTCCCTCTGCCCCTCCCCTCCACCTGTGCTCTCTCAGTCTCTCTCAGATAAGTAAATAAAATCTTTAAAAATAAAATGCCTGGCACATAGTAGGTAGTAGTTGGTAGCTGTGTTGTTATTCCTGAATTTATTTATTTTGATCAACTTTATAAAAATTTTATTTATTGATATATGTCATATGTTAAGTAGTATTTTTTTCAAACAACACTAGCATATGCTAGATACTCAGTTAATATTTATTGGCTGGGTTAGACATGTAGTAAACTATCATATCATGTTTCTAATAACAAATAATGCCCTTTTGCTTTTAATTGGCAGTAATCTTAGGTGATTTAAGCTGTTGTTTTTAGTTTCTTAACCCTCCTGATAGCAACTACAAGATGTTTATTTCAGGGATTGTGGGTTTCCTCTGAAGTGTAATTAATTTGCATCCTATTTCTCAGAGTTGGTTTCCTTGTTCTGGGCAGAGAGCTATTATTGTTATAGTAAAAGGAACTCAGTGGTCAAGGTCTTTGAACACTTAGAAGGTGTGAAAAATACAGAGACAGCTAGTACAAAGTTCTTGGAAATACAAGGAGTGAATAGAATTTAGTTTTTGGATCTTCTGAGTGATGATAACCAGCACTTATTTATAGGCAATCGTATTGCTTATACTGTGTTAGGTCCTTTGCAAGGTTTTTACATGTAAGTACAGCAAAGGTACCTACAACAAAAGATACAGGCACCATCTTTTCTCATAATTTTCAGGAGGGGAATGAGGTAGTAAGACTTTCCAAGATCACACAATTAGTAAGTGGCAGAGCTGGTATTTGAACTGAGGTCTGCCTGAGCTCAGTCTTCCAAAGCTAGAGGAGCTCACTGCTTCTCATTGCCCTCTAAGATTTTACAGAAGAGTTTCTTCTTGATTTGTAAACATTTGAAAAAATTATAATTGGTTAATTCAGATTAGAGCAAAACTGTAGGCATTCAACAATTATTGATTGATGTCTAATATATGCAATCCTAACAAGGTACCTGATAAAGGAAAGGTAAATATGACATGCTCTGTTAATTAAATTAACTAATTAATTAATTTTTCTTTAAGTAGGCTCCACACCTAGCATGGAGCCCAATGTGGTGTTTGAACTCATGACCCTGAGGTCAAGACCTGAGCTGAAATCAAGAGTCGGATGCTTAATCAACTGAGCCACCCAGGTGCCCTGACATGCTCTTTTAAAAAAAAAAAAATTTTTTTTTAAATAAGCTTTTAATTTTGGAATAGTTTTAGACTAAAAGAAAAATTGCCAAGCTACTACAGAGTGTTCCTCTGTGTACCCCTCACCCAGTTTCCTTTGTTTATTTTTTCATTTATTCATCAAGTATTTATTGAATGCCTACTATGTGCCAAGCATTGTTTTCAGTGCCAGAGATGCAGCAGTGAATAAAATAAATTACCCTGGCCTCATGAAATTTACATTTTCGAGGGATGAATTCATTTGGGGACTAAGGATTGGAATAGCAAGGTACAAAAGAAAGACTTGTCCAAGATATACCAGAACATACATACATACACTTTTCTTTTCTTTTCTTTTCTTTTCTTTTCTTTTCTTTTCTTTTCTTTTCTTTTCTTCCTTCCTTCCTTCCTCCCTCCCTCCCTCCCTCCCTCCCTCCCCCTTTCCTTTCCTTTCCTTTCTTTTCTTCCTTTTCTTTCTTTCTTTCTTTCTTTCTTTCTTTCTTTCTTTCTTTCTTTCTTTCTTTCTTTCTTTCTTCCCCCACCCTCTCTCTTTCATTCTTTCTTTCCAGAACTTTTAATTTCAAACCTTAAATAATCTGGGATTTGTTGAAAAATGTTTTACTCTATATCTGGCTTTAGTTTTCTCTTTTCAGACTGAATATTCCTACTGTTTTATTTTATTTAGTTATTCCTTTGTAGTCTAAATAGCCCTTTCATTTTTATTTCTTTAATATTTTATTTTATTATATTTTTGAAATGTAGTAGACACACAATACTACTTTAGTTTCAGGTGTACAACATCGTGATTTGACAAGTTTATACGTTATGCTGTGCTCACCACAAGTGTAGCTACCATCTGTCACCATACAACACTATTACAGTACCATTGACCATGTTCCCTATGCTGTGCCTTTCATCCCTATGACGTATTCTTTCCATAACTGGAAGCCTGTATGTCCCACTCCCCTTCACCCATTTTGCTCATTCCCCCACCTGCTCTCACATGGCAACCATTAGTGTGTTCTCCATATTTATGGGTCTGTTAGCTTTTTGTTTGTTTGTTCATTTGTTTTTTAGATTCCACATATAAGTAAAATCATGTCTTTCTCTGACATGCTTTTTTTATTTTTTAAAGGAACTTACATTTTGGAGTTAGGGAAACCCATTCATAGCTAAGTATATCACATTCATTACTTCATTCAGCAACTATTTGTTGAGTGACCTTTGTGTGTGTCAAGATGGTACTCACCCTAAGAAAACAATGATGAACAAAAGGAAATTTGGTTCCAGGTTCATGGAGCTTTTTAGTCCAGCAGGGGTATTATGAATTGACATTTTGGTTACTTATAATCAGATTAGATGTAGATTAGATATAATCACCTAGGTTTAGAGCTAGGTGATTGCTTATAGGCACCCCCCCCCCCAATAACCACAGTACCAGGGGGAATGTTACCATGAAATTCTGACTGAATTCTGCTACATATTTATTAAAAGGTAGGCACAACATTAGTCAGACAACCTGTTCCTATAAGCTTAGTGACGTCATAGCTTTCAGATAAGCATCTTGCTAGAAAGTTTCCCTTGAGACAAATATAGCAGGATTTTGTAGCCCCTAGTTAGAATTATGTGACCGAATCTGAATTCAAGTTAGGCTAGAGCCCTAGGCCAAGAACACTGTTCTCCCTGGCACGGGATGCTAGGTTTTGAGAGTCCTATACTTTGTTCTCCTAAGAATGGAGCTATCTATGTAATATTTCTAGTCAGTCTACATAGTTTTAACAGAATGCATTTTATCAGTGAAAAATTATTTCTGACACTCCTTGTATTGATTAACAAACCCTCTAGTTGTTAATCACAAAAAAGGTAGCTGAAGGCATGTTAAACCTGCCTCTAGAGCAGAAATTCTTAACCCGTTTTTGCCATGAACTCCATTGGCAGTCTGATAAAGTCTGTGGGCCCTTCTCAGAATACTATTTTTCCAAAGCATAAAATGCAAAGGATTACAAAGGAAAGCAAATATGATGCAACGTAGTTATTAGAAAATATTTTTAAAGACATGTGACATACAGTAATATGTGCTCATTTATTGCTGTATTAACTAACAAGAGCTAGTGTTGGAAATAATTGCTGCTTTAATTACACAGTTGTGACAAATGCAAATGCAAGATATTTGCAACAGTTGAAATGTCACTTGAGGGGTGCCTGGTTGGTTCAATCAGGGGAGCATGTGACTCTTGATCTTGGGGTTGTGAGTTGGAGCCCCACGTTGGGTATAGAGATTATTTAAATAGAAATACTTTTTTTTTTTAAAAAGAAATGTGACATGAAAATAGGTGTGACTTTTATTGGTGACAAAAGTCACTGCTAATTCTATAATTTATTGCCTGCATTACTAATTGAGGGTAATCGCTAAACTTCAGTTAGAAGCTCATCCATGTTCATAGACGCTCATTCATTCTATCCAGTTCATTCTTGATTAGAATCTCTCATATGCTACCTCATTAACGCTGGAGTGTATAGTCATGATTTGGATATCCAGTGTTAATCAGTTATCCCTACATGTGGATTAAAACTAACACTTGCATTTATCACTATTTTCCCTTTTTTGGGGTGTAATTTAGGTAGGGATGATGACATTGTAAAATAATACAGACTAAGGAGTTCCATAGGAGAGAGCTATGAAGTGCTATGGGATTATGCTGAGTATTTTAAAAACCAGGCAAGAGGATCTTCTCTCAAATAGACGTAATATGATAAGATGATCTAGATAAGCATGAATATAGTGATGTATTCTGTAGGTGTTGGAAGAAAAGTGAGAAAGAATGAAAGTTGTAATTACTACAGTTCTTTCTTTGAGGTTGAAAAAGACATCATAAGAAAATATATGATTAACAGGCTTTGTTCTGTCTGGTTCAAAAGTAAAGATATTTTAGGTACAGAGAACAGAATGACGGTGGGGGTAGAAGCTGGCAAGGCAGAATGGAGTCATACATGAAGGAGGGGAGGGCACAGAAGGTTCTTTCGCATGTGAGTGACATAATTAATTATCCAGGCATGGTTATAAGCACTTTACATGTGTTAAGTTATTTAATCCTCACAACAATCTTATTATTGGTGCGCCTGGGTGGCACAGCGGTTAAGTGTCTGCCTTCGGCTCACGGTGTGATCCTGGCGTTCTGGGATCGAGCCCCGCATCAGGCTCCTCTGCTATGAGCCTGCTTCTTCCTCTCCCACTCCCCCTGCCTGTGTTCCCTCTCTCGATGACTGCCTCTCTCCCTGTCAAATAAATAAATAAAATCGTTAAAAAAAATCTTATTATCATTTGCATGTTGTGGATGGAGAAACAGGCATGGAGAGATTAAGTATCTTTTTTTTTTTAAGATTTTCTTTATTCATTCGACAGAGAGAGAAAGGGAACACAAGCAGGGAGAGTGGGAGAGGAAGAAGCAGGTTCCCAGCGGAAGAGCCTGACGTGGGGCTCGATCCCAGAACGCCAGGATCACACCCTGAGCCGAGGGCAGACGCTTAACGACTGAGCCACCCAGGCGCCCCGAGATTAAGTATCTTGTCCAGAGACAAAAACTAGGCCTATCTGGCTCCAGTGGACTCAAAACAACTCAATACGAGATCACACTGATGACAGTGTAGAGGATCGGGTAGGCAGGAAAGCAACTGGAGATAGGAAAATCAGGTCAGACAATGTTAAGGTGATAGTGGCAAGAGATGATAAATGTGGCCTGAGCACTGAGCAGGGAGAATAGGTGAAAAGAATTTTCCAGCTTGGAAATCGACACGTTTATGTTTTCAAGTTAGACAACATCTGCAAAAAAGGAAGTGACAGTCCAGGGTTCTGAGTAGAGATTTTTACCAGCCCATTTTTAAATACATACTTGGCTGGATCAATTCCTGTGTTATAAGTATCTCTTACTGACTGAAGAATGATCATGGTGGGCAGAATTTTATTGTAATCACCAGTTAATGTTTACACGAAGCATCCCCTTAGCCGTTTGTCTAGATAAGAATACCGGTGGAAAGCTTTCCAAGTGTTACATTGTATGATGACTAAGCTCACAGTTGTAAAATACACATACGTAGGCCTTGTCACAGCAAAGGGGACATTCAAAATCTGGCTCACTTGCTAGCAATCATTTTGAGAAGACTCCAGAGCAGTAGGAGGGAAAGTTTTAGATCAAGAGCAGATTAACAGTACATTCTGGATCAGGAGCAGGATTGATCATACTTGTAAAATGCAGCAGACACCTCAGTAAGTCCTAATTTCCTAGGCCCAGGCAAAGTTCTCAGTGGTGTAGTGAGTTCTCTACTAGACAAATTCAAGAGGGCTCAAAAATGTGAACTTGCACGACTGCCTGGCAGATAAATAACCAGGGTCCATAGTTCTCCACGTTATAGATGATTGGCACTAACTGGGAGTTCATAGAACATATCTAATTCACATTCTGCATTTGTAGGAATTAAGCAAATTGGTTCCTGGTCACAAAGTTTTCTGTTGGCTGCATCCAGATTCAGTTCCAGGCCTCACTGACTGGATGGACATTTCTTAGAAGCCTGTGGTGGGTGGGCAGGAGGACCTGCAGATGTCCTTCTCCAGCACGCTCATCTATACAGCCTTTCTAGCTCCTTCTTTAACCCAGACTCCCTGATATCTCTGTGCAAAAGTATGGTGGTTTTGTTTTTAATCCACCATAAAGCAGTGAGGATTTTCAGGTCAGTCAAGACTAAATGCTAAAATTTTTACCTTCATAATCACCCAGATATGTTCTCTGCTGCATTCCCATTTTTACTTCCATATTTTTATTTTTCACTTCGTGTTGACCAACTAATGGTCTGTTACAAGTCATGGTTTCTTAATAAATCGCTTCTTTTTAGATCTAGTTGTTAATTATAGTTACCAAATTGTACATTTCCAGGCTGGAAAATGGAAGCAAATCTTTTCTGTTCTAATATTCATGCCTGGGACAAGCTGTTAATTTTAAGGCGAAGTATTTTAAGCTAAAGCAGGAAAACTGGAATTATTCCCTTAGGATGCATTGGCTAAATGTCCAGATAAAATTTTTATGCCTTTACTTTCAGGTTTTTGATGTACCTTACTTAATAAGGATTCAATAAGGTTGTTGAAATGTACTTTTATTAAATCACATCATGAAGTATTTATTTCAATTATAGTAAATCCTCATCTCATTTCAAGCTATAAAATATTTAATATTTTCTGCCACCTGTTAATAAAAAACATTTTATGCCAACTGCTAGAGTGGTTTATAGTTCTATATACTCTTCCATTAATTATGTAGGAAAGGTCTAATGTCGATGTTTAAAAAAGTTAACGGACTTCTTTCTTATTATTTTTAAGAACTCAATTACTAGAGTTTGATATACGTTAACGCAAGGAATACCATATCTTTATCATACTCCTTGTTCTGTAAATAGCTCCTAATTTTAGTTATACATTAAATTTAATTATTATAAATCAGTTAATGAGAAACAACATATTGATCTATCTTGTCTTTTATCCATTTTAAATTACTAGATGTATATAATTTAGATCCTTACCTGATTATTTTTAGTAATCTGTCTTACAAAATGTATTCCATAATATAGTTCTTGAAATGAGTGTTAAAACTTGTATTTGAATTTAAAAAAGAGGCCAGGTTATTTTGTACAGAAAACATGTTTTATTTATCTGGTTAGTTTGATAATAAGATAATCAAGATTTGATAAGATATGTAAGATAAAGATTTGATAATAAAGACACATTCCAGGCAGATTATAGGACAAACTTTCCCATAAATTGAATTAGCTAAAAATGCAGCTACAACGTTTTGAGGAAAATATATTTAAAGCATATCATAAGATGACATCTTGTCAAGTAGTAGTATTTTGTCAAAGGTGTAATGAAGTTAAAGTTTGATTTTTTTTCTTTCTGAGTTTCAGAGGTTAAGCAAAGTTCCACTAAGTAAAACTATAGCAAGTGTGATTAACTTGTTATGATGAAGTCTTTGGCATATATCCAAGAAATTGAGAAAATGAGTTCTCTCTGACCTGGGTACAACTCCTCTTGGAAGTCAGATAGTTTCCAATTCTTTCAGGAACCTAACTGATTCATTAGCTTATAGATCATTGAAAATAATATTTGATGTTAGATCACTGTGTGATTTTTTTTTGACATGTACCGTGGAAGGTGTGCAAGGATTTGAGTAATGTTGCTATAACAAAACTTCTAGTCTCATACCCTTATATATTTGAGCAAGGTTTTCAGTGCTTTGCTTCAGTACAAAAGAAAACAGGAATAGAATTAATGCTGAGTGAGCAAAGAAACTGAATCAGTAATCAAAAATTCCCAACAAACAAAAATGTTCAGGGCCAGTTGGCTTCGCAGGCGAATTCTACCAAACATTTAAAGAAGAGTTAATACCTATTCTTCTCAAACTATTCCAAAAAATAGAAAAGGAAGGAAAACTTCCAAACTCATTCTATGAGGACAGCATTACCCTGATACCAAAACCAAATAAAGATTCCACTAGAAAAGAGAACTACAGGCCAATATCCCTGATGAACATGGATGCAGAAATTCTTAATAAAATATGAACAAACCAAATCCAGCAAAACATTAAAAAAAATCATTCACCACAATCAGGTGGAATTTATTCCTGGGTTGTAAGGATGTTTCAGTATTTTCAAATCAATCAACATGATAGACCACGTTAATAAAAGAAAGGATAAGAACCATATGATCATTTCAATAGATGCAGAAAAAGCATTTGACAAAGTACAATATCCGTGCATGATAAAAACCCTCAACAAAGTAGGTTTAGAGGGAACATACCTCAACATAATAAAGGCCATATATGAAAAACCCACAGCTTATATCATCCTCAATAGGGAAAAACTGAGAACTTTTCCTTTACATTCAAGAACAAGGCAGGGATGTCCACTCTCATCACTGTTATTTAACATAATACTGGAAGTCTTAGCCATAGCAGTGAGACAACAAAAAGAAATAAAGGGATCCAATTGGCAAGAAAGAAGTAAAACTTTCACTCTTTGCAGATGACATGATCCCCTATATAGAAAACCTTAAAGACTCCACCAAAAAATTGCTAGAACTGATACACAAATTCAGTAAAGTTGCAGGATACAATATCAACGTACAGAAATCTATTGCATTTCTACACACCAATAGTGGAGCAGCAGAAAGGGAAATTGAGGAATTGATCTCATTTACAGTTACACCAAAAACAGTAAGATACCTAGGAATAAACCTAACCAAACAGGTAAAAGACCTATACTCCGAAAACTATAAAACACTGATGAAAGAAATTGAAGATGATACAAAGAAATGGAAAGACATTCCACGCTCATGGATTGGAAGAAAAATACTGTTAAAATGTCTATACTACCCAAAGCAATCTACACATTTAATGCAATCCCTATCAATATACCACCAGCATTTTCCACAGAGCTAGGACAAACAATCTGAAAATGTGTATGGAACCACATAAGACCCCAAATAGCCAAAGCAACCTTGACAAAGAAAAGGAAGGCTGGAGCCATCATAATTTCGGACTTCAAGTTATATTACAAAGCTGTAGTGATAAAATCACTATGGTACTGGCACAACAGACATGTAGATCAATGGGACAGAATAGAAAACCCAGAAATGGACCCACAACTATATGGTCAGTTAGTCTTGGATGAAGCAAGAAAGAATACCCAAATGGGAAAAAGACAGTCTCTTGAATAAATGGTGTTGTGAAAACTGGACCACTTTCTTACACCATATACAAAAATAAATTCAAGGTGGACTAAAGAACTAAATGTGAGACCTGAAAACATAAAAATCCTAGAGAACACAGGCAGTAACCTCTTTGACATCAGCTGTAGCAATTTCTTTCTAGATACATCTTTTGAAGCGAGGGAAGTAAAAGCAAAAATAAATTATTGGGACTTCATCAAAATAAAAAGCTGCTGCACAGCGAAGGAAACAGTCAACACAACTAAAAGACAACCATTGGAATGGGAGAAGATATTTCCAAATGACATATCTTATAAAGTGTTAGTATGCAAAATATATAAAGAACTTATAAAACTCAACACCCCAAAAGTAAATAATCCAGGGGGCGCCTGGGTGGCTCAGTCGTTAAGTGTCTGCCTTTGGCTCAGGGCGTGATCCCGGTCTTCTGGGATTGAGCCCCACATCAGGCTTCTCCACTGGAAGCCTGCTTCTTCCTCTCCCACTCCCCCTGCTTGTGTTCTCTCTCTCGCTAGCTGTCTCTATCTCTGTGAAATAAATAAAATCTTTAATAAATAAATAAACAATCCAGTTAACAAATGAGCAGAAGGCACGAATACACATTTTTCCAAAAAAGACATACAGATGGCCAACAGACATGAAAAGATGCTCGACAGCACTCATCATCAGGGAAATGCAAATCAAAACCACAATGAGATACCACCACACACCTGTCAGAGTGGCTCACATCAACAATGCAAGAAACAACAGGTGTCGGCAAGGATGCGGAGAAAGGGGAACTCTCTTGCCCTGTTGGTGGAAATGCAAACTTAGCCACTATGGAAGACAGTATGGAGGTTCCTCAAAAAGTTAAAAATAAAACTGGCTTGCAACTCAGCAATTGCTATACTACGTATTTACTCAAACAATACAAAAATACTAATTTGAAGGGATACAGGCACCCTGACGTTTATAGCAGCATTATGAACAATAGCTAAATTATGGAAAGAGCCCAAGTGTCCACTGACTGATGAATGGATAAAGAAGAGGTGGTATATATATACAATGGAATATTATTCAGTCATAAAAAGGAATGAATCTTGCCACTTGCAAAGATGTGGGTGGATCTAGAGAGTATAATGCTAAGCAAAATTAGAGAAAGACAAACACCATATGATCTCACTCATATGTGGAATTTAAGAAATAAAACAAGCAAAGGGGACAAAAAAAAAAGGGAGAGAGGGAGACAAATCAAGAAGCCAACTCTTAACTATAGAGATCAAACTGATGGTTACCAAAAGGGAGGTGGGTGGGGGGATGGGTGAAAAAAGTGATGGGGATTAAGGAGCACACTTGTGATGAGCCCAGGTGATGTACGGAAGTGCCAAATCACCATATTGTACACCTGAAATTAATCTAACACTGTGGTATGTTAACTATACTGGAATTAGAATAAAATTTAAAAATAGCCAAAAAAAGTTGTGTCTTCTACTAAGCAAATCTGTGCTTAATTCATCTTTATATTCTCAACGCCTACCACAGTGAGTAACAGGTGTTCAGTAAATTTTTGATCGATGAGAGAACAACTCATCACAAAACTACACAGGGCTCATAAAATTATTTCTTCATTTTAAAAAAATAGAAAAGAAAAAGGAGTATTAAGTAAAATATTTTGTTCCAGGTTGGCAACTCTATACAGAGTTAAACTGTCACTGGATTTCCTATCCTCTAGCTCCCAGTCCAATATCCAATTCACCACACCGCCTCTATAGACTAAAGGGAACCCTGAAGACTGGAAGAGACTTGGAAATAGGCTCTCTCTTCACCAGACTCCCATTACAGTCCTTACTACCTCTGTCATGCAATCACTGACTCTTGTTATAATATTTTGTGTACACATCTTATCTCCCTTACCAGACCCTGAGCAATTAGAGGGCAAGGAGGGACCCACATTTTTTACGTTCTCCTCATAGCACTTCATAGCTTTTGTTCTTTCTCATTTCCATTTCTCTCATACATACTGAATCAATTAACAAATGGTTGTGTGCTCTATTCTTTATTTATTTATTCCTTAAACAACATTAAGAAGCTAAAAGTAAATTAAAGTGATCGTGAGTAGTCTTGAAGTTAATCAGAAAAACAAGGTCCAAATGTCAGCCAAATGAAAGGAATCTGTGAGAAAGACAGAGTAGTCCAGCTGAGTCTATAAGACAGTGGAAATCCTTTCCTATGACTCAATCAGCTATCAGATTAGCACAAGGTTCTTCTACACCCCAAAATCTCAAAGGCAACTGTGTGGTTTGGTGTGCCCCAAATCCCATTGCTTCCAGGTTCTGGTGAATCAGGTGCTTAATCTATTAAATCTATGATTATCATGTAACCAGAGAATTTAAAAATTTTAATTTATGTAGATTTTTTGCAGAAAAGAATGGTACAGTGGTTAACAAAAGATTTTAGGATAAGATCCTTTGTGGAAAGTGGAATGGAAGCATGAGTTCATGGGGGAAAAGTAAAGGTATACAATTAGTATTAAAGAAGAGTCTTTTCATTTAAAAAATAGTTGATAGTATCAATAATAAGAAATCATAAAATATCTCAATTTATAAAAATTTATGGTACATGTTTACTCATGGAGGTGTTTAAAGGTATTTTAAAATATAGTATTTCAGAAATTGCATCTTCTGTAACTATTTAAACTCATTTTTGAAAAATTTTATATGTCAACTTAAAAATATATAAGAAGTTACAAGGTATTTGGGGGTACATTAGTGAAAAAGCTTGAGGATTACTATAAGTAATGTGCATGTGCTTTGATTTATTAATCTTAGACATATATTCATTGATTTACTGAATAAGATTTAATTTATATGTATAAGCTTTTTATACTTACAAGCTTTTCCCACTGTTTGATTTTTATATTATTTTTATTTCATCGTTGGTCATTTCTGTGATGTTTTTACATAACATTGAAACCCGTATTTCTTATTAGATCAGCTTTAAACATTATCTCTTAACTACTTCATTTTAAAGATGTATTTATTTTTTTATTTTAGAGAAAGAGCGCAGGGGGTAGGGACAGAGGGAGAGGGAGAGAGAAACTTAAACAGACTCCACGCCGAGCACGGAGCCTGATGCTGGGCTCGATCCCATGACCCTGAGATCACGACCTGAGCCGAAACCGAGAGTCCGAAGCTCAACTGATTGCGCCACCCAGGCATCCCTATCTCTTCACTACTTCTTTACCAAGCTAAGGACCCTGCCCACCTCCTATCTCTATCCCTTTTCACAGCCTACTTGCTTTATTTGTAAGTTGACATAATTTTATATGATATGTTTATGTATCCATCCATCTAGCTACTCACCTGCCAGCTTGCCTGCCTGCCTGTCCATCTGTCCATCCATCCAACTATCTATCTATCTATCCATCCATCCATCCATCCATCCATCCATCCATCGGTCTATTTGTCTCTTAATGCTAGACCTAATAGTGTGTTAGGATTGCTTGTCTTTCTCTGGATTCAGTATCACAACCCATAGGTTAGTTGAGATTATTCTAGCATAAAGTGTAAATAAATTCTCTCTTCTTAAATTTTATCAGTTGTATTAGATTGTACCACATTTTTGTTTGCTTTGTATTTGGACCATGACTTACTAGAGTAGCTTTTTATTTTTCCTGCTGTTTTTAAAATTTTTTATTGTCTTTAGTATATTCTTAGATTTTTCCTTCCAAATTCTTAGCTATACTATTCTACTAATTTCCTCCCTTTGAAGATTACTGCCTCAGAGCCTTCTGTCCTTGGTTGCTCTCTAGACCTGCCCTGTATAATTCCTTATCTGGAATTCAATGAGGAATAATTAACATTCTGTGTCTCTTTTTAATTTTTAGATCACGGTTTCTTAAGGGAACTGGTAGTTTGGAGTCTAATATGTAACAATTCAGGAAGGACAAGATGTTGACAAAGAATATACATAGGAAAAGTGGTGGCTGAAGATTTCGGGAGAGGCTCATAAGGAAAGATTTTTTTAGACAGGGTGTAGTCATGGTTAACCTAACTCTTAGTCTCTCATTTCAATAAACATTCACTGATGCCTACAATTTGGCAGGGACTGGGCTAAATTTAGGTGCTGAGATATCTAGATGAAGGAGCTGCTGTTGGAGCAGAACCACCTGTAAGCAGTTGATAAAAAGTCATCTGTGTTATAAGGAAACATATTCAAGGAATTCTGGGAACTTTATAGTATTTTAATCCTTTACTGTTGTAATTCTTTTATCTCATCCAATAAGCATGATGTAATTATGCCTATAATATCCTAAGATACAATGGGTGTTTCAGATAAGAAAACAGGTTTAAGGGGTGCCTGGGTGGTGAAGACGGTTAGGTGTCAGACTCTTGGTTTTAGCTCAGGTCGTGATCTTGGGGTTGTAAGATCACTTCACACAGGGTTTGCTTGGGATTCTCTTTTCCTTGCCCTCTGCCCTTGCCCTCTGCGTGCGTGCACTCTCTTTCTTAAAAAAAAAAAAAAATCTTAAAAAAAAACAGGTTTAAGAAGCTCGGGGGGAGTCCAGTGATACCCATAAAAGAGGGGGAAGGGGGAGGTGGTCCTAGGAAAAGCCACCTACGTTTAGCATTTATTATTAATGAATGATCCATTTAGTACAGCAAAGTATAATGAACCATCTTGAGCGGTGTGACCTGACAGCCCTCTGCCCTGGAAAAAAAAGCTATACTATTGCAAATTCATTTCCAGGCGGTGGAGTATGGCTGGGGAGATTTTAAACTAGGCAGTTTAGTGCCTTGCGTCCTCTGGACCAGCTCTTATTCTGGAGTTTCCTCCAAACTAGTGCACCAGAGAGTAAAATAAGACATTTGCATCATTTTGTCATTGTAGCTAAAAGGCATTCCTCCCCCTTACTTTTTTTTTAAGTAGGCTCCATGCCCAATGTGGGGCTCGAACTTACAACCCTGAGATCAAGAGTCGCGTGCTCTACCGACTTAGCCAGCCAGGCGCCCATCCTGTCTTACTTTTGAAAGAGATTCTTTCTCTCTGTTGGGATTGTAGTCATGGGGATTAGTAAGATAGAGGAAATAGACAAACCAAAAATAAAAACACTACACGTGGTGCTTGTTATGTGCCAGGCACTGTTCTAATCTTCATAGCAATCCTATGAAATAGGTTCTCTTACTATCTGCATTTTGCAGATAAGGGAAACTGGATCATGGAAAGTTTAGGTTAGCTGACCAAGGTCACATAGTAAGCAGTGGAGCTGGGATTCAAAATCAGGCAATTTGATTCCAGAGCCTGATCTCTTTAGCACTATTTTTCTGCATCTCATTTCACTTCAGTTACTGATAGAGCTGATGGAGATAATGGCTTTTGGACTGTTGGCCAAGTGGGTTTCCCGATGCCTTACCCCTGGGTTACAGACTTTCCCAGGCACAGGCAAACTTGACACCCATAGGCCTCTCTTGTGGCGTGGAGGAACAGATCTCGTGTATGCTGTTCCTTCTCTTGAACACCACTGATTCGATAATTCACCCTTCCTTTCCTCAGGAGGACAGAGTGAGGGGGCTTAGAGGCATCAGGAGTGTTACTTTGAATTCTTCCACATGGAAACACGAGGAGTGAGGAATTAAATATCTTCTTAGCACTCTTGGTTCGTTAAAGGCCAAATCTTCTTTGGGGAGTTAGCATGAGTTAGCATAGGTGGGTAAGAGCTGGAGAAAGGCAGCCTTCCCCCCCAAACAAGATTTAAACTAAGCACCCGAAGCTCATATAGCTTCAGTTTTGTGCCACTGTACATACTTAACCGTATATCTTTCCCCAGTTTATAGCCCACTTTGTTATGCTGCCCACTTCTATTTGAAGGCAAGAGAATAAACAAACAACAAAAACTAAAAAACTCCAAATCAGGTCATTTTAAACAAACATCCTTCCCTAAGTTTCCTGAAACAAGTAAAGTTGTTTTTAACTTGTTCTCCCACATCATGTGCCATAGAGAGAGGCAAATGCTTAAGTAGAAAGAGCACAGTTTTAGAACAAGAAACTTAGGTTTGAATCTCAATTTTGCCACTGAACAAATTATTTAATCTCTCTGTGCTGTTCTTTCCTTATTACCCTATAAAAGAGAGAGTGCAAGACCTACCATGTAGGGTTGGTGTGGGGATTGGAGCTAAAGTATGCCAGGTGTTTGCCACACAGTAACAAAAGGTAGCTTCTAGTGTTAATAAAGATATGAAAAATACAGACAAACTTGTTGAATGCCTAAAATGCACCTTCCTGGAGTTCTTCCTCTGGACTGTTCCCTTCCCTCTGGCCAGCAAATTCCAGCTGCCTCAGATGTCCAATCTTACCATCTCAGCCCAGGCCAACCTGTTCTGGCTTGGTTCCCTCTTCCTGTACAGAATGTCTCTAGGTAGAAAGCCTGGGCAGTTGTAGGGACCCCTCACTCATTTGCTTCTCCCCAAGATCATTATCCCTCACTGCCTGGTACCCTTTTATGAAAACATTTGCTTCATATCTTTTGTGCAGTTTTCCTATTTTTGTTAGGAGAGCTAGAACCAGTTTTCTGTCTTGGCTAGAGTTTCAGACTTAACATTAGCTACCTTGTTGAATATTGAGGGGAGACGTTTCTTGTAGTTCCTATGGCAAACAATTGTTGGAAGTCAGAGTACTCTATAGAGCTTTCATAGCAAACGGTGCTTTTGTGCAAATGAAGAAAAGGTGGCCCCTCTTGCCAGGCCAGTTCGAAACAGGCCTCCCTCCTGAGCTGTCCCAGCCTTGGGAAAAGCAAATGGTGCCTTTGTCTTTGAGCCCCTTGCTTTGTTGTGAGCCGTTTACCGCTTGGTCCTTGTAGCGGGGGCTGTGCTTTAGCTCCCGCTGAACCTCTGGGCCAGGTGCCTTTGTGAAGTACACAGACTTACAACTGTGTATATGGCCAGTAGACTAGATTAATGTGGTACAGCTCTTCCTCCAGCTGCACGTAGTATGTAAATTGCTGGAGCAAATGAAAATTAATACTGTTATTCTGGAACATTTGTACTCCAGTCGTACCTCATATGTTGACGAAGACTTGCCGGAAACTTCTTTTTTCTATATCCCCTGTTCAGAAGAGGGGTCAAATAAACTTGGTAAGAAGTTAGAGGAAAAGGACAAGAAAGAGATGCTTCACCTTATTTTGAATGAACATGGTAGGAAAATGTCTCAGGAACTCATTTTAGTAAATATCTTAAGATCAGATATTTCCTTTGGGTTCTCATTAGTTTGAAACAAATGTTATCTGCCACGCACATTTTGTTTCTGTCAACTAAACACAACGCAGTCCTATAAATTTGGGGGGATTGTGGTGTTTCCTGAGGGTCAGTATTTTGGGCAGCGAGGCTGGAAATGGTATTGGGTGTGTTTGGGTGTGACTTCACCTAGAAAGGATCAGAACTAACTCCTTTGCTGGTGTTCCCTACAAGAAACATTTAACTACACGTTAAATGCGTAAGAGGTGATGGCTTATCAGACTGGCTTTGTGCTCTGGAAAGGTACCAGGAAATAATACTTCTATGAACTTTTATTTTTAGATTCTATCCCCTCGAGCCCATTACCCTCTGTCTTTTCTTTTTTGAGACATTATTGACATACAATATTAGTTTTATGTGTACAACATGATTTCATATTTGTATGTATTGCTGTATGATCACAATAAGTCTAGTTAACATCCATCACCATACATGGTTGCAATCTTTTTTTCTTGTGTTGAGGACTTTCAAGATCTAGCAAACGTTCAAATGATACAATACCCTCTGTTCTAATTACACTTCTCGTTCATTCCGTGATCCACTGTAGTCTTGACTAACGATTGCACAGCTTCGTGGCTGTCAGGGCAGATCAGTGATCCTTTAAGAGCTAACCCTAGATTTTTTACAGCCCTAGCAGCTAGAGTGAACAGGAGGCTCGCCATCTAGGTGCCTGCCCAAAGCTTGTGCCACATCCCAGTGATTAGCTGGAAGAGAACAGAAGCAACATAAGGTATCTTGCAAGTTATATCTTGCCTAGGGAGGAGAGTCTGAGTGAGGAGTTGTCTCACAGAATCACAGGGGAAATGAGCTCTAGGAGTGTAATTAAAGCAGCTCTTTGAATTGGTCTTTAAATTGGACTTTGAGAGTCCCAGTCCCACTGTGTTAATTTCCCCTTCCAATGGTCTTTGTGACATTTGACTAATACCAATCTGGGATGCACCACAAGGTGGAAGGAGCTTTTTTCTTGAATTTCTGAAGCTTGGGCAGATTGGTCCACTGCAAGCCACAGAGGGTAAATGAGGTGTGGCTGAGTCCCCATCAAAATTGGAGACAGACCAAAAGGAGCCTTCTACTCCCACCCTGCCCCCGTTAATTTGCTTGCTCTCTCAATAGTGATCGATACTGTTTATGTTCCTTCCTTCTTGAAACTCTCTTTTTCCTGTGATGCTGTTCTCACCTGGTTTTCCTCCTTCTTTGGTCATTCCTTTTTGCTTTCTTTTCTAAGTACCTTATTACGGAAATATAAATTTGCAAGGTAGTGTTATTTTCTTATTGTCCTGATGCCTTTCATTTATATTTGGTCCTCAGTGCCTTTCTTATTCCTTATCTAAAATGTTAGCTAATCAGTCTGTGAATATTAAACTAAGACCATGCAAATGAGAACAAATAGAGGCTATTTGTTCAATGTTTACTATAGCAAGGGAGTCAGCTACTGTCACTTGGGTTTGGCAGAGACTCAAAGGCAGGCAGGGGAGCACAAAAGCTTTATAGTAAAAAAAAAAAAAAGAGAAGAGGAAAAGGAGGACTTCAGGTGTGCTTCTGAAGGAGGTTGTTGGCATGAGGAAGCTGGCGTCTGGTTAACTAGAAGCAGATGTCATTTGTGGTTGGTTTGGGAGTATATTGGGCTTTTTTTCTAGTTGGTCCTGAGTTGCAAGCAGGGGCAAAAAATAGGAAAGCTGACAGTCACTGACCAATTCCTGACTGTTCTGGGTCAATTGACACAGAAGTTTTGGGTTTTAGTGTCACATATGGTCTGGGCATTGTCCATTTGTGTATTCAGTCTTTTAAGCCAAACATGGGTTAGGACATGAAGCTCCATAGCTCTTAGGAAAATGTCTCTACAGCATTCTTGCTTAACCTTTTTTGGGTTATAGACTCTTTAGAGAATCTGAAAGTTAAAACTCCTCTGCCTCCCCCCGCCCCCGCCAAAATTCAGGAATTCACAGACCCACTGAGGCCCATCCATGGACCAAAGATCTCACATATTTTAATGCATATTTAACAATTTCCTTATGGTGTTACTATAATTCAATATTTTGTTTATGTGAATTTTTGACTATTACATTCTTTGTATATTGTAGGAGTCACTATTAACAAGTATATATGCAAATGTGTTTAAACACCATTTTTATGCAGTATCACAGGAGGTGATATGCTAGATGAGTCAACATTCTGTGATACTGAGGAATAAGCTCATTCAATAGCAAAAAAGATGAACTTTTTGTCATTTCAACATTTTTTTATATAAAGCTTTCTGAAACACATCTTATTTCCCTGATGGGGGGAATATCAATGGAAGATAATAATGGCTTAGAGTCTTTTCCATGATGAACATGAAGAGCTTCTTGATGGCAAGTACTTGTTCCTTATTTAATTTTTTTTTTAAGTAAGCTCCACGCCCAGCATGGAGCCCAATGCAGGGCTTGAACTCATGACCCTGAGATCATGACCTAAGCTGATATCAAGAGTTGGACGCTTAACCAACTGAGCCACCCAGGTGCCCCAGTCCTGTTCTTTTCTGTAGAGAAAAGCATGGTGTCTGTTTTTTTTTCTGTTTCTGGTAATATTTTTTGCTTTTGATTCAAATATATTCTGAATAGTTGGTAAATGGTATTCTAATCTGGCTAAAAAGGTATATTACTGTATATTTCTCATAGCAAATATTTTTTGGATGAGTATCAGGACACTAGAAGAATTATAGAGACCCTGGGGATAGTGTAAATCAGGAGTTAATTTAACAACTGAATAATTTAGACAAGCTCATCATCTCATGGCAAATTCCAACAAGCATTATTGAGTGACTACCATATGTCAGGCACTGGGAAAACAAAGAAGAATGAAACATGCCCTGTGTTCTCAAGGAGCTCATAATCAAGGGGAGGAATTAACAGCTACAACACTTTCTTAGGAAAGACCTAGGGGACTTAAAGTTCCTAAAAATGGATGGAGAAGGTACCTTTTTGGTTTTTCTGGACAAAAAGACCATCACCAGGCTGAAAAGTGGAAGGAAGTACACAGGTCACCGAAAATACAAAAGTAACCAAGCCTGAAGGATGTGACATGTCCAAATATGTGTAAAGCACAAGGCACTGGGGGGAGGAGCAGTAGGAGACTGAGGCTTGGGATGTGGGAAGAGGTTAAACCCCAAGCTAACATTGCATCATGACTCAAATCACAATAATGATGATGTCTAACACTTATGGAGCGTGCGCGAATGTGCATCAGAGCCTTTCCTGCTCGAGGAGTGGATTGTATCTTCTAGGGGATAGGGAGCCAATGAAGGGTTTTAGGCAGAGTTATGACCTGCTGAGACATGTGGTTTAGATACATAGTGGATGAGTGAAGAGTTGTAGAGAAGAGATAGGAGGCAGCGTGAGCAGTTAGGAAGCTATGTGGTAGGTAGACGTAGAGGCAGATGAAGAAATAGGGCGTCTCTGTGTCTGCTGCCTCTCCATGTGCTTTCTTATTTCCCATAGACCTCTGTGCAAATGCCACTCCACAAAGCCTCTCCTGACCACCCTGTTTAAAATGTCAACCCCAGCTTCACTCCGTACTCCTCTTCCCTGCTTTATTTTTTTTCCCATAGCACTATGATGTTACGTATTCATTCATTCATCCAATTGTAGTAGAATTTAAGCTCTTAGAGAGCTGGGATTTTTGTCTGATTTGTTCAGTGCAGTTTTGCCAGTACTGAGCTTAGGACCTGGCTTATCATAGACAGTAAATATTGCTGAAGGAAAGAGCGAATGTGAGAATGGGAGAGGGGATGGGTTTGAGAGACGTTTCAAAGATGAAAGTCATGTCTCAGGAGAAGGATAAACACAGCAATCTTCAGTTAGTTAGCTAAGCAGTTCTTACCCTTGTAAGTAGTAAAGTATTTAGTTGGGGAATGCTTGTAAATTGAGTTTCCACTTAAGGAAGCTAAGGAGATCTTCGCTAAGCAATGGATTTGGGCAGTAATTATAGTAATGAGATAGAAATTACAGTTTTTCTCAACCTGCTCGCTGACATAAACCCCAAGTTAACATCGCTTCATGAATCAGAATGGAGCATGCACGAGCATATGTGCACCAGGCGTGATATATATGCTGTTTTTTTCCTTGAAGCCCACAGCCTTTCCACTTCAAGTCTGAATTCTAGGCCTTTTACTGCTTATAGGGAAGATAAGCTTTAGCTTTAGTTCTGTTTTATAGCTACTAATTCTAATGACATTATTGCTGCCTGTGACATTTGAGTTTGGGATTCCATGTTTAGGATTTGATAGCCAGGATTGCGTGTGGAGGTTTCAAAGGGGATTGTTTCATTTAATTGGGTGCACAGAATCTGTAGTGTAGTCGTGGATAGGATTGTGAAGACACTGTACCTAGGTTCTCGGGATTGGATTTAGAAACATTCTCTTTATTTTTGTGAATTTGCAGGCCTCCGTTTTGAGTACGACTAAAACCCTGTTCTACTTTCTTTCTTAATAGCAGGAATTTAAAACTCAGCTGCCTCCTGGCAGATAGATCCATGCGGAAGACAGTAGTAGTTCAAGTCTAGCCAATGTTGATGTGTGGGAATTTAGGCCTCGTGTTTCCAGATCCTCAGAATTTTTAAGAGAATTTTTGATGTGGAATCTTTTGACTTTTGGTCAGTACTGTGAGGACTAAACTAAAGACAGCTGTGGGCTGTATTTGGGCCAGTGGACCTCGAGTATGTGACTTCTGGTTTGGAGACAAGTCTGGATCTGGATAGAAAGAGTAAGGAGACAGGAGGGTTAATTTCATACTCAGTAAAAACTTTCTTCTGCTAAATCCAGTTCAATCAAGGAGAAATCCAACACAATAAAACTGGAGAAATATGGGTTCATAAAATTAGAAATCAAAGATAACCACAAATACTGAGAGAAGTAGTTATAAGAGTTTTCTTTCTTGGAGTCTGAGATTAGTCTTTCAATAATCTATCCTAATCTCTTACATACCTTGAAGTTATTTTAACATGTAATTATTAGAGTGAATATGTATTATTCTGTTAACATAGATATGAATATATTTCACAAACACCCCCCCCAGTACACCAATATTGATTTAATCTTTCGCTAGATTTAAATTTTCTTAGAGCTCAAGTGGACGGTGGATTAAAACTTACTCTGTGTGTTTGAAAGATGGGAAGATGGGAAGAAGCAGGTGATTTGCAAATGACTGAGTTAATAGTGTATTCTTTGAATTACGCTATCCCAGTATTGGTAATTGAAATTGTAGGGGCGCCTGGGTAGTTCAGTCATTAAGCGTCTGCCTTCAGCTCAGGGTGTGATCCCAGAGTCCTGGGATCGAGCCCCACATCAGGCTCCTCTGCTGGGAGCCTGCTTCTTCTCTCCCACTCCCCCTGCCTGTGTTCCCTCTCTCACTGGCTGTCTCTCTCTCTGTCAAATAAATAAAATAAAATCTTTAAAAAAAAAAGAAATTGTGGAATTTACAAACAAGGGTTTTCATATTTCTGAAGTTTTGTGATTGTAAAATATGCTAGTTGTGGTTCAGTGGCCGTATTATTTGGATGTTCCTCTGTTCTCAACCAGTTGTAGTTTGTGTGTGTGGAAGATTCCAGTAGAAGAGGATTATCAAACTGTCTTTTCTCTTGATTTAAATCAAGAACTGCATATCAGAGATAGTGAACCAAATGTTTTTCTGTTTTTTGAGGCCCCCTCCCCCCTCAACTTCTGGGATACTCAGCACTGCCCATTTCTGATCTTTTCTTGCATTCCCTGGATGCATTTTCTGTCTTCGTGTAATGTGTTTCATTATAATTATCTCCTAGTTTCATTGAAGGTGAGGTTTGTATTTGTTCTTTGTTTGCTTTATTGTTGGGGGATGATTTTAGAGAGCAGAAATGGTGGTGGAAATGGTTTTATTCTATGAGGAATAAATGCGATTGAGAGTAACATAAGGGACCTAATTTAGATTGGATGCTTAAGAAAGCTAGAGGTAGGAAAATACTCATTAAGCTGAGAAATGACGTATGGATAGGAATTAGCCTCAAGATTTCAAGGCAGGAAGAAAATCACGAATGAAAGTCCTGAGGCTAGAAAACTGGGTACCCTGGGCCAGTCAGAGGTGGTGGCCAGTATGGGCGAAAGGCAGACATTGCTGGATTGCGGGTAAGACAGAAGCGGGGGGCCAGGCCATAGGGAGAGCTTAAAACAGAACTTGCTGAATAACAGAGGTTTGTGTTGGATACTGATAAATGCGGAGAGGCATACTCTGTCTTTAGAGCTTATAGTCTAGCTGAGGAGATGACCCATATATTAAAAAGTTTATATTATGCGACCAAATGATAGGTAATATGTGAGCACTAGAGATAGTTTTGACTTGAAGGAATTGGGGGAAGAAAACTCACTTTTGGCTGGGGTTCTTGTGGAAGTTTTCTTAAGGGAGCTAGAGTTTGATCTGGGTTTTTCTTATGGGGTAGGGCTTGAATAAACAGAGTTGTCAGTGGGAGTGGCATTATGAATGTAGGTCTGTGGCATGCAGGACATATACTATCTTGCTGGAGAGGAGGAATCTTCCAGGACTGTGATGTGGGAGATGATGCTCGACCAGTAACTTGTTTTACCTCTGATGTACCAGGGGTCTGCAAGTATCAGTGCTAGAAGTAACCAGAAATAGAACTTGTTGAATGCCTGGTGTTCGTGTTCTTATTCTAGATAAAAAGAGCTCTACAAGTGATCCAGTGTATACCTTCTCATTCCTTCTGCAACACCCTCATCAGCTAGTTGTCTCTTATTATATAGTTCTACTCATGGGGAGCTGGCTGTTTAACACAGTGCTAATTATTCTTGTATTGGAGAGATATCCCTCTTCTTTCAGCTTTCTCCAGTGGGTCCTACCAAATTCAGCCTCTAAGCTGACGTAGAACAAGTCTGCTTCTCCTACCCCCAAATGTGTAAGCCCCCTTGAATCTGAAGATGGCATCGTGTCTTCCTTGAGTCTTCCCTCCGCCCGGATAGGTCATTTCCAGTTCTTTGATCTGTTCTTTCAGCAGTAGTGTTTTCAGACACTTCTATATCCTCAGTGCTGTTCTCCAGAATACTCTATCAGTGATGCTTTTAAAATTTATTCTTCAAAAATGAAGGGAGTACTCCAAATGTCAATGAAACGCTAAACAGGGCTTTTGGTATTGTTTGTACTTATTAAAACTGGCGAGATGAGTAAAGATTGACTCTTTTGTGAGTCTAGTCTGTGTTGAAAATTTTAGTCAGATCAAGCTTTATTCCTTATGCAGAAAGCACATCGGGGGAGGGGTGACCAAGAAAAAATAATGATCATCACACAGAATGTTGTTTGATTGCTGGTACTGCCAGCTAAGTCCAAAAAAGCAACAATATCATTACGTAGTATAGCTATATCAGAATAAGCTCTTTGTGATGTATACATCCGTTATGGAGTGGGGTGGAGAGAGATCCTGTTAAAACAGAGATTCCAAATATTTCTAATTGTGAAGTTTTCAGAAACTTAAACAAATCTTTAAAATTAAAAGAGGTATTGATATTTGGACATGATGTTCAATTTTGGTAGTTGGACAGCAGTAATTGATTTGTAACTTGTCCTTCTACCGATACTGCTTTGTGTTTTACACATACAGGATATTATGTGGTTTACTTTGGACCCAATATCGATTTTATTTTATTTTTTTAAGATTTTATTTATTTATTTGTCATAGAGAGAGAGAGCACACAAGCAGGGGGAGCAGCAGGCAGAGCAGGCAGAGGGAGAAGCAGACTCCTGCTGAGCAGGGAGTCCCATGCAGGACTCCATCCCAGGACCCTGGGATCATGACCCGAGCTGAAGGCAGATGCTTAATCGACTGAGCCACCCAGGTGTCCCTTGATTTTATTTTTATTATGGTCAAAAGTGACAATAAAAATTTCCAAAGATCACTAATTTATATAAAATCGTCATCAAATTTCTTCTTTGTATTGTGGCATTTAAAAAATTAGAAGTATAATTGGACTTAATTTTATGGTATACTGTACTATTTAAATGAGAAGTGAGCTGTACCCCTAAACCATGTCAGTAAAAAGGCGATGAGTTGCTTCTTCATAGATAACTGTTCTACCCAAGCTATGCAACTAAATCATTTGCTTCCCAAGTTTACTTCTTTCTGAAAAGCACATCTGTCCATGTCGATCCACCTGGGCTGTTAACTTCTCCAGTAACTAGGCAATCACCATTTGGGAAACAGTAATTGTTGCAGGCAAGATTCATCAATGGATGCTCAAATTCGTGGGTGAAAGTATGATGAGAGACGTATTTATATAGTCTCAAAGTCTCCCCCAACAAGAAAAATGTACAAAGGGAAAACTAATAATGTTACATGGAGAAACCTAGTAAATGCAGCCATAAGAAGTGATCACAGAGTTACCATCATCAGTTATGAGACACAGATGGCCATCATCATGTGCTTTCTGGTATGAGGTCCTGAGAAGGGCACAACATTACCTGTGGTGTTGTGCTTGCCAAAACACATAACCTGAATTTAGTTATGAGGAAGCATTAGAGAAACCCACATTGAAGGACAGTCTAAAAATAATTGGCCAGCACTCTTCAAGTGTCAAGGTCATGAGAAACAGACTGTCCCAGATGGAAGGAAACAGACTACCGCAGGCAGGGTGTGATCCCGGACCAGAAAAGCGACATCAGTGGGATACAGTTGGCAAAACGTTTAAATGAGGTTGGCTCTAGATTATTTAATAAGTTTTCTGTTGATGGTTAATTTCCTGGTTTTGATCATAATGACTATGGTTATATAAGACATCCACATTTGGGGAAGCTGGGTGAAGGGTACACAGGAATTCTTTGTACTATTTTTGGAATGTTGTGAGCCTGAAGGTATTTAAAATGAAGTTAAGCAACAACAACAAAAAGTAATTCAGCTCAGCTGAGAGTAACTAAGACTTTCATGTTTTTACTTTGTGACAGCTCTCTTGACTGGTCAGGGGCTGGTTTTCTTTGCTTCCTAAATCTCCGCTGTGAGCTGGATAGCTGAGGTTTCTAAAAGGGATTGGGGGAGAAGTTAGCCATTACCATATTGGATTGCAACTATACTTTGAAAGGTTTTGTTTCATTAGTTAATTCACTTATTTATTTTTGTACGGAGCTGTAATTACATCTTTGGGTTTCCATTGGCTCTGTAGGTTATTTGAGCTTGACTGCGGTAGTCACCAGAATCCCTAGCTGGAAACTTAGCTCTGTAATTAATTTACTGGTTTGTTTCTGTTTTTATTATTAGGTTCTGAATTCATGTTAGTCTCATGGATTTTTCTGCGATGTGGCCTATATTATTGAATTTTATTAAAGCTTGTTGATTGTCTCTTAGGAAGAGCTGATTTTTGTATAAAATATTCAATTTAAACTTGAAATATCATACTAAATATCTTATTTTTCCCTCAGAAAAGACAGTCTGGAGTTTTATAAATATGATGAATAAGTAAACTTCCACTGGCATAAGTACCAGGTGGTAACCTTTTATTGGTAATAATTAGAATGGAGGAAATTAATACATTGGGAAAGGTTTCTGTTAGCAAGAACAGTTGTTAATGTATGACTCATAGATTAAGTCTAGAAGAAACTTGACGAGGCTGTTTTGATCAGTGTGGAAGAGGGGAAGAACGTGGACTTGGGAATCAGAAGACCTAGTTTGACAGCCCATCACTGCTTATTATTGTGTCTTGGACAGGTTCACTTAACTTTTCTGAGCCGTTAAGTTTCTCATCTGTAAAATTGGAAGTCAGACTGAGAAAGACAGATACCATATGATTTCACTTATATGTGGAATCTAGAAAAACAAATTAAATGAATAAATAAACAAAAAGCAGAATCAGGGCTGTAAATATAGAGAACAAATCGATGGGTGCCAGAGGGAAAAGGGGCATGGATGGGCAAAATGGGTGAAGGGGTGTGGGAGATACAGGCTTCTTGTTAGGAAATGAGTAAGTCAGGGGGACAAAAGGCACAGCATAGGGGATACAGTCAGTGCTACTGTAATAGCCTGTATGGTGACCGATGGTAGCCGTACTTGTGGGGAGCACAGCATAGTGTATATAAACGTGGGCAGTCACTAGTTGAACACCTGAAATTAATGTAGTAACATTGTGTTACATTGATTAACGTTGCGTATACTCAACAACAACAACAACAAAACCCCGAAAAACAAAAAAGAAAAGCACAAAGATGACAGCATTTGTCAGTGACCTCTACCAGTATCTCACAGGGTTTTTTGTCAGGAAGTTTTTCTGAGTCCAGAGAAACTACTTTCTTTTCTATGTCAGCCACATTGGCCGTCACCCCAGAATCTATTAGACAAGTGTCGCTCTTTGGTAGACTTTCCTTGGTGTTTCAGCGTTCTTACCTGAAATCATTTGATGCAAATAAGTGTTAAATTTTTTTTGAAGAAAATTTTTTATGAGACAGAGGGACAAGAAGTTGTAGAGACAGTTAGAAGGAAGCACTTCTGTGTTCAATTTCCTTTCAGGTTTGAGGTTTGAGGTGGCATTTTGATCCTTGGAGACAGACCAGTTATTCCTAAAGCTCCAGTTACTGTTTTTGTCTCCAGTTTCCAAAGTCCTTTCCTTTATTTTTAAATTTTCTGATTTTTGACGTTGTACTGTGGTTACAAAAGTGAACGTCATTGTTTTGAGGAATTAGACACTGAAGTGTTTAGCATTAAGGGGCATGTCTGCAGCTTAGTGTGAGATGATTAGGAGAAAACTAATACATATATGTGTATCTCTATCTGTATATGGAGGAGGGGAGAGTGATATAGTAGCAGTGGTGATGTTAACACTTGGTGAATTTGGGTGAAGGGAGTTCTTTGTGCTTTTCTTGCAACTTTTCTCTAAGTTTAAAACTATCTCCAAAGTATACTGGTTTAGTTCTATCTCTGTACCCCGAGGAAGTATGAGTCACAGTTTTGGGGTGAGGGAGCCTAGAAGCACCTGGGTAAGCATAGATCAGTAGGTAATAAGTGAATAATTCAGTAAGTGGTAATTCCCTGGCAAAAAATTAGTTGTTCCTTTAATTTAACCTCTTTTCCTTAGCCAGAACAGAATTCATTTTTTTATAGAAGGGCCTATATAGTGAGCTGCTGCTGTATCAAAGCAGAGAAAACTACTTGGAAGTGAAATCAGATGATAAAAAGTAAAGACTGTTTCTATATTTACAAGACTGATACAAGGATAAGCAGAATGCATAAGGCAGAAATATGAGGAATTTAAAAATTATCCAGAGGAAAAATAGTGTTTCTTCTTCCTGAGAGATACAAGTTAGTTTTCTATAATTAAGGACTCTACCCTACTAGTTCGTAGATATTAATTTATAACTTTATTTTAAATTGCTGTTTGATTTCAAAGTTAATATTTTGTATTCTTACTAAAAATTTACATGGTATTTATTATCATTTTACCCTTAAATTGTCTCCTAACCAAAAAAATAAAATTTTTTTTTAACTCTCTCCCTTTACTTTTATGTCCACAATGACATCTCTTTTGGAAACGCAGAAGCCAGCCAAAGGTAAGAAATTTGCTTTATTATGCAATGCTTGTAAAGATCTTAGGTGCATATTTTTGAAATACTGGTAATTTTCTTCTCAAAAATACTTTCTGTCACTTTTGTAAAAGTAATGCAGGCTGTCAGCCTGTTCATAAATCCAAAATCATTTATTCGCATAGGAGGGACTGGAGGCTTATGGAAAAGCTGTATTTGTACTTTGACCAATTCAGGCCAGTTTCCTGGCAACTACAACACAGATTCCTTTTATGCTCTGCTGTTCACCATGGATTGGCTTGAAACTGGTCGTTCCAGACTGTGGTCAGAACCGTGCTAGGCAGACTCATCTATGTTGTTCCCCAGACAGCTGGGGACACATTCTCAGGCCAACAGAAAGCCGCCCTGGCCCACAGCTTCATCAGGCAAATGTGCTTTCATTTTAGATTTGAGCCCAGATTCTAAAGAAACTTCAATGGAGTGCATCAGTTCTTGTATCTCTCAAGGAATTTATAGGCGTGCCAAAGTGGGCACAAGGACTATATTTTTGAATTGACCATTTGCTGCCATTACTTGGAACTTGTCGGGAAATTCAGATTTTTATCTACATTCTTGGGATTTTGTTTTTGAGTCTGCGGTTGAATTGTAATTCCATTCTCTATTGTTGCTAAAGTATGTACAGACACGGCTCTTTGGGATTGAGTAATTTTTTAAACAGTTTAATATGGCACTGGATTTCTTGATATGTAAAATCAACTTAGTTTTTTCTCTTCTGTGAAAAGGTATTGGATTATTTCTGTTTCTCATATTTTTGATGGAGCTAGAGACTGGAGATTGCAATAAAGATGTGAGGAAACATTACGCGGCCATTTAAAAACTATTCATGTTTTATGTAATTCAGTTGTGTCTTAATGTTTAGAGAAAATGTTGACTTGACATAAAAAGTATGGAAGGACCAACACCACATTACTAACATAGTGGTTATGTCTAGGGAGAGGTATGCTTGGTGAATGGGAGACTTTTATTTTTTACTTTATGTTTTTGTATTATTTGACTTCGTGCAATGAATGTGTGTTTCTTTACTGTTACTTTAAAAAGTTTTTTTAAAAAAAATTTTAAAGGAATAATATTAGAAAGAAAAGGGCTTGTCTGCTTTAGGAAATTCTTGGCTGACAATTCCTATAACAATTTAAAGATTCCTATAATTGCAAAATTGCTAGAACTTGAGGAGGACCATTCAGTATTGTGAGCAAGTAGGAACTAAGTGTTCATTAGTTCCTAACTTTGTACCAGGCTGTGGTGCTTTCATGTAATTTGGGGAATGGAGCCAATCCAGCCTAGTGATGGAGAGCCTAGTGATAAACAGCCCCCTGGAGGAAAGGCTGGTTTCCAGTCCCAGCTTCCCCACCTGCCAGTCATCTGGTTCGACACTTCTTTGTACATCAGAGTCCCATGAACAGGGCCTAGTACCTGGATCAGCTACTGTAATGATTCCTTTAATGGTAGCTTCTCTACTGGAATTGAGAATTAGAAATGCAGTTGTTAAGGAAATCCCTAAATTAAAAAAAAAAAAAGAAAAGAAAGAAAAACCCATAATAATTGAGAGAGGAGTGCCTTATAGAGCCTGCTCTCTGATAAGTACGTGCATATGGTGACGGGCACCTTTGAAGGGAGAGCTAAGCTTACAAAAAAGAGCAGAATAGTTTCTAATTAACCTTGTTAAGAACAGAATTAAATAAAATTATAAGAGACGAGAGTTGAAAGCTAGAACCGAAGAAACTTAATTTGAACTTCACACTTTATTTATTCTCACCGTGCTGTAATGATTTCTCACTACGGTTGACAAATGTAGATTGAAAAGCAGCCCCCTACCCGAAATTGTGATACACGGTCCTTTGGGACCACCTTCCACCTACCTTCTTCTTTTCCTCCTCTCCCTGTTGGAGTGTTGCTAACACAGTGAACCACCACTCTTGACAGGTCCATGTTTAGCTTTGGAAATGTGGAGGATTAGTAATGTACAAAACAGCGCTTCTTCAGCTGGTGGATAGCTTCTGGGCTCCAGGGCTCTTGCCTCTTCCTAGGTCTTGTCAGCCATTAGGCTTCACCTAGCTTCCCATCACTGCCCCCTTTCAGGGAACAAATGCCTCCCTTGCCTGCTGTTTTGCACAAAGATAGTAGTGTTCTGATCATTTCCTGCTTTAAAGGTCTTTTTAACCAGTCGTCCTGGTAGTTGCCCCCAGGGTCGTCTCGTTGCTCATTTGGTTGTTCTCCTGGTGCCCTTCCAGTACTGGTCTTCCCTTTGCAGCCATTTTCTTCTGCACTTTTTTGGCCTGTGGTCTCCTTGTGGCCCCTGCTCCACCCCATTCTATCCCCCATGGGTCTCATTGCAACTATTTTTCAGGTAGTCTCAACTTCTCATCTAGGTACAAGCAAGCAGTCTAGCTTTCAAAAACTTAATTCTCCTTGCCCCTGTTCTACCTCCTTTTGGCCCTTTCCCTTTCTTTTTCTTTTCTTTTTTTTTTTTATAATTTTTATTTTGTTATATTAGTCACCATACAGTACATCCCCAGTTTTTGATGAAATGTTCCATGATTCATTATTTGTATATAACACCCAGTGCACCGTGCAATATGTGCCCTCCTTAATACCCATCACCGGCCTATCCCAATCCCCTACCCCTCTCCCCTCTGAAGCCCTCTGTTTGTTTCCCAGAGTCCACAGTCTCTCATGGTTCATTCCGCCTTCTCTTTACCCCCCCCTTTATTCTTCCCTTTCTCTCTCCATCATTTTGAGTTAATTTCAGGTGGGAGAGGGATGTAGGCGTGCATACTTAATTTACCACTTTCATCTAATTTTCTTTCTTTAAAATATTAACTTTTAGACCTTTGGTCTAGGTAGCCTTGTGAATTCAGACAGATGCAATCTCTTGCCAGCTCCAAACTTATAGCAGGGACAGAGAAAATATTTTTAAAATATTAAAATCATGTCATCATATTCAAAAACAGCGTAATGTAACTTCAGGGACTAGCAGCAAACTGGGGCTGAAGCCGTGTATTTACTGGGTCTTGGGATCTGAGGCAGGTTCTCGGAGGTGATTAGAAGTTTGCCTCTTGGAGATTAGAGGGGGCCTGATGTATGGGTGAGGACTGGAGAACTTGCCACTGAAGACTGATTTGAGTGAGACTCCAACACGAATGAAGGCTTAAGGAAAGGGTTCTGGCCACCAACATTGAGCTGTCTGTGTAAATTGGAGGGCGTGGAGACGTTCAGCTTTGGGAAGATCAAAATCTGGGCTTCGGTAGCTGGGAGTGGTGGCGTGGCTAGTCACGTAAAGGTGGCCAGAAGGAGAGGAAAAAACACAAGCAACCATGTAAACCATAAAACACAAACTCCCAATTCAGATGCACTTGCAAACTAACATGTAAAGGCCCAAGAGGAAAACTGTCAGCAGAAAGAGAGGCAACAGACTCCAAAAATTGAAAAGTCTGAACTACAAGCTGAAATGATTTTAAAAGCAATTACACTTGGGGCGCCTGGGTGGCTCAGTCGGTTAAGCATCTGTCTTCCGCTCAGGTCATGATCTCAGGGTCCTGGGATCGAGCACTGCCTTGGGCTTTGCAGTCAGCAGGGGCCCCCCACACATGCGCACACACTGTCTCTCAAATAAAAAAAAGCTTTAAAAATGATTATACTTAAAATCCTTAGAGACTTAATTATAAATATGAAATCCAAAAAAAGAAAATTCAATGAAAAAAACTTACAAGATAGGAAAAAAAAAAAAGCATGCGTATTTTGGAAAGTAGTAAATGAAAAAGAACCAAACAGAGATCATCTGTGATGTCCCACAGGTGGTATTAACCACTAACCATATTCCAATGTGTGTCCTTACTACTTTTTATCTGTATAGATTTTGGTACAAACATGGGATCATAACTTTTACATTAATACAGGAACATTTTCTTACCAGTGTTCAACAGTCTTGGAGCTATGCAATATTGCATGTGGGTGTGTTATGAGTTTTTGAATCTGCTATTTTATAACTACTTTCAACATGCCATAGTAATCATCTTTACATTTTATTCTTTTAAGCATATCTTTATTTTCTCTGAGAAAAGTGAAAATGTAGAGAATACATGAAAGCATAAAGAAGACAAAGATTACTAATCTTATCATGCAGAGATAAACTTTCTATGTGTAACTGTGTGTGTGTTTGCATGTATATGTGTACATGATAGCCATTATATTATAAATACTGTTTTGTAACCTCCCCTTTTTTCACTTAACATTGTGAAGGGTTTCCATGTGAACTAAATTTCAGTATCACTTATAGGATGCTTAGTTGTTCATTGTAAAACTGTACCATAAATAATTTAACCTCCATTGTTAAGATAGTAAGATATTTTTATTTCACTACTATGAACAGCATTATCAGTGTTATAACACTGTTATAACATTATAAGTATGTTAAGGTTTTGTTCTTAGTATATACCATATTTTTATTTTTCAATAGGTGTTTGCATATGATCACTGTTTCTGGTCTATGGATGAATCAGTCAGAGAAAAGTATGCAGGTGAGTACAGCATCCTATTAACTACTATAGAAAAGCTGTTTTAATTTTTTTTCCATGAGGTATTACAGCATTATTTTGTGTAACTTTAAGAACTGTATTGAGAATTTCCTCCTGTCTTTGCTGTTTTTACATTGATGGGGAAATAGGAGATTGACAGTGTGCTATTGTTGTTATAAGACAGTAAAGGTAAATTAATAGGGTGTACAGTTGAGGTTATCAAACACATTCCCAGACCTTACATGGGACGTGGAGCACACAGCAGCCACTTAGACTCCCTTAGATGTCTGTGATGTGGTCTAGAGAGGCAGCTTGGTATAGGAAAGTTGAGCACAGGGAAAAGGAAACCTGTAGTTTAGTCTAGGCTCTGCTCCTGCCTGCTCGGAATTCTGTTATTCTCTTACCCTCCTCACCAAGACTGTCTCAAGCTCCTTTACACCACAAATTTAGGACTAGAGGGACAGCCTTTTAATTTTCTTTATTCCTAACTGCTTCTGACACCTGTTTCTAAGCAGTATCTTTTAAATATTGAGAGTCATATTGTATTGGCTTTTGTTATGAGACAGAGTAGTACTACAGCTGGTTCGAAAAGTTAAGGTTAATTTGCTCTAGCTGGCCCGAAGGATTGCTTACGGATTGCTTCTGTATCGGAAGTAAGATGATGCTATACTAATCTGGGAAATTAACTAGGAAGTGGGGCATAATGGAATGTTATTTATAGCGTTCAAAGTATAACAAACATAACAACATCCAGTCCTTTCATATTATATTCAAGCCTCAAAGAGAGGTTGAATGACTTTGTTTTGATTATTAACGTATTTAATTTAGCCTGTAGGGGAGAATTTGAACCTATTATTTTTGTTCATGATTGAAAGCTAGAAGACATTTTCAAGATATTCTTCTCTCCTCTAGCTGATATGTATTGTAGGCCCTATAATTAAAAACTATCATTGAGGAAAAGGAGAGGAGATTGACATGTATTATTGTTTTGAATTCTAGTACCCACTGAATAAAGCATTAGCTGGTGGTATATAGTTGTATTCAGGTCCATGGAGGTCCCTAGTATAAATTTTGGATATTTATAATAATTGTTTATAAAATTAGCAGTTCATTGCTTCTTGCATTGCAGAGGATTTTTGTCCAGTGTTTATTTATTCAAGTTCATATATCAGAAACTTTTTACTCATTTTCTATCATGTGCTAACTAGAAATACTTGAAGGCCATAAGCTTTTGGAAGCATTCATCAGGTCTAAAAATTTTTTTTTTTTTTTTTTTAAGATTTTTATTTATTTATTTTACAGAGGCAGCAAGAGAGGGAACACAAGCAAGGGGAGTGTGAGAGGGAGAAGCAGGCTTCCCGCTGCCGATCAGGGAGCCTGATGCGGGGCTCGATCCCAGAACCCTGGGATCATGACCTGAGCTGAAGGCAGACACTTAACGGCTGAGCCACCCAGGTGCCCCCAGGTCTAAAAATCTAATTTGGAGATAGACAATTTGAAAAAGTACATTTCTAAGGGAGTTGTTTTTAGTTTTCAAAAAATTGTTCGTATGTAGTTTTGGCTTAAAATATCCTTTCTTATTCTCTCTCTCTCTCTCTCTCGCTCTTTCAGGTCAAGATGATGTTTTCAAGTGCCTTGGGGAGAATATCCTTCAGAATGCTTTCGATGGTTACAATGCATGTATCTTTGCCTATGGACAGACCGGTAATGTTAAATAATATATACATACACATATATATATGTATATATATATAAGCTTTAAAGATCATAACAGAGAAAGTAACAAAGAGAATACATATTGTTAGCATTTTATCAGTTACAATTGATAAGGAACATTTTGACTTCTGTACCTCTGTGGTTACCAGGAAAGAAAATCTATTTAAAGTGAAGGAGTCACTTTTATAAGGGTATATCATATAGCTTCTCCAGTTGAAAACTAGTCTTTATGGAAGAATGCTTCCAATACTTTTTAAGAGGCAGTATGTGATGTGGTTAAAAGAGCATGGATTCTGAGCCAGGGTAGCCCATCCCCAGCTCAGCTGCTATGAAACTTACACTTCAGTTTCCTTATTTGTAAAATGTTGGTGAGTATAGGCCTTCCCTATAGGATTGTCACAATGAGTTAACATCGAATACTTATAGAAAAGGCCTGGTCCTTACGAAGTGGTGTTTTGGTTTTTGTTACTATGACATTGGTACAGCGTCAAGTGATAAAAGCAGCAATTTGTATGATTAAAAATACATTTATAAAAGCATTGCTACTAAAGAAGGAAAAAGAGTTGTACTTAAGAATTAGGACTATGCACGATTTAATGTTTTCCTTTCTATTTTTCTGTGTTCTCTGAATTTTCTTTAATGAATATGTATTTTTGGTACAATGGAGAAAATAATTTTATAGTACAAAAAAGAAGATTACTCTTTGGTTTCTACATTGTTGCCAAAGGGTAGTAAGTTAATTTGCTCTGGGGCCTATAGGGATAATGTGTATTTTTTGTGCTATGATTAGTGGTTGGGAACAGTCACAATAGTATTCATCATATGGATCTTCCCAGTTAATTTTAGAAAGCTCAGAACTCACTGTTTTTTGGTTGTTTGAGGTACTTTTTTTTAAAGTATGAAGATGGTTAAAGAATGTTTTTATTTTCTTCCTAAAAGATATTTCCTTTAGATTTTACATATATAATAGGAAAGCTTCTGTATTTATTAGTCTTTTCTTTTTATTTTGGTATATTTCTTATTTTCTTTTGGGCATTTTGCCACGTGCTAGTAATTTATTATGAGTAATGGAAAGAGAGTTATGTATTTAAACTTCTCAAAGACAGTAATAACTATGATTTCCACTTTTTAGGATCTGGAAAGTCTTATACCATGATGGGCACAGCTGACCAACCTGGATTAATTCCAAGACTTTGTAGTGGACTCTTTGAACGAACTCAGAAAGAGGAAAATGAAGAACAGAGTTTTAAAGTAGAAGTGTCCTATATGGAAATTTATAATGAAAAAGTTAGAGACCTTCTTGATCCCAAAGGGTAAAGGACTTTGGAAACTCTAATGTTACAGTGTTGTGGACTAAAACAGACTTATAAATTGGCTCAAGTGAAATTTTTTATACTGAACTCTGGTAGAGAGTTATTTATCTAGTTATTGTCTTTGTGCTTTTATCTGTTTATCTAGTTATTGTCCTTGTGACTTTGTTTTTGGTCACATTGAGCAGCTTCCTGCATTCAGTTCTGGCTTTTGCATTTAGGACTGAGTTGGGGCAGGGAAGTATTGTTGAACGCATGTATTTGCCTCATACTGCCTTTCTCAGATATATCCAAAACCACAAACAAAAAATATGCATTGAAAATTAAGTTACTTAGTATCAGACTGGTATCCTTAATCAAGTAGGGTTTTTTCCTTTCTTTCTTTAAAAAAAAAAAAGACCAAGAAATTTCAGGTGGAATTTAGGTTTATTTTCTTTGCAGGCTATGAAGTAAGGGAGAAGCATAATCAGAGATTTAAAACCTGGACTTCAGGATAGTTAATTTAAAAAATTCCCAGAGAAAAAGAGTGTCCCCTTTTACAGCATAGACTTTGAAAGAGAAGTGGTTCGAAAGTATTAGAAAGCCTTAGAAAATGCTGTTCTCACTCTGCAGTCATAACTGAACCTAATGAGGAAGATAAGACACGTCTGAGGAAATCTGTCCATTGCACAGAGTTTTCTGCATCAGATTTTAAGGAAGTGCAACCACAATGAGAAAGAAACCAATAATAACCACAGCCTGTGGCTTACAGATACTGTAAGAACAGTGTTCTTAAGGTCAGAGAGCCAAGTGGGCTGAGGTTTTACAGAGAGTGCGGAGTTACCAGGGGACGCTTAGTTATGTTTGGGTGAAGAAGATGATCGAAGAAAGGTGGTCTTAGAAGCAGTGCATTGTAGTGATGCTCAGTCAGGAAAACGTGTCAGCCCCTCACTGGCATCTCTTTTCTTTGACAAAGAAGATGATCTTTGGGCCTTTCCCAATGACATTCAGTTGGCACTTAAGCGTTTCAATGTAATACTTAACATTTGTTGAATGATCATTATTACATGCTGGGCACTATGCAAGGTGGAAAGGAAGATCTCATGATATGGACGGAATGAGAGTTTTGGGAACAAATAATTATAATACAGTGCAATAATGCTTTTAAATTGTGAAAGAGGCTTATACAAAATAGGTGAGAGCAAAGAGGGAATGAGAAGAAGATATGATTCCACGGAAGGTACTTGATGAGTTTTGTGCTGAGTAGGAGTTTGTCCACAAGGAAGTTAGATGAGAACCATTCAGGCATGGGGGACAGCCTGTGCTAGAGAATGGAGGTGTAAGAAATCACTTGCTTGGAGAGTGACCCCGCTGCCAGTGTGGCTGGAGGACACCAAGCGTGAAAGTCAAAACAGGAAACAAAAGGAGGCCAGAGGTAGGGAGGTTATAGCCTAGGTTATAACCCACATCTTGCTGAATGTTGTGTCCTTGTAGTTTTCCCGACTCTGCCCTGACTACTCGTCCCTGCACCTTCACCTCTGTGAAGAGCATCCCTTTCTTTGAGATCCCAGGCCTACTCTTGCCAGAAATTCTTAGCTGACTTCATTCCTGTGTTTTGTATTCCACAGTGCTTGTGTGGAATAGCTTGAACTTTATCTACAATTTGCTCGGAGTCTTTAGTAATTTCTTACTATGTTTGTCTTGTGTGTCGTTAGTAATTAACAGCATGGGCTTGGGGTTCACATAGCTCTGCATCCAGGTCCTCTAATCGTTACCTATCGAGGAAGTTCCTTATGCTTATGCCTCATTTGTACCGAAGGGATGATAACATTATAGCACAATATCACAAAGGGCTGTTGTGGAGATTGTGTGGGATGATATACCTGAGGTTTTAGAACATTTTCTTAGTAAGTGTCCAGTAAGGGCTAGCTGCTACTGCTGTCTCCTCCATGAAAGTGTCTTGAGGATTTTTGCATTGTTTCTGAGGAGTCGAAGTGAATGGATTAAAAACTCTAATGGCGATCCCTTTTTAGTGAAAGACTTTTGAGAAAACTTAGTTTTGTTTTGTTTTTTAAAGACTTATGTATTTATTTATTTCAGCTAAGCATGGAGCCCAGCGTGGGGCTCAATCTCACAACCCTGAGATCATGACCTGAGCCGAAATCAAGAGTCAGATGCTTAACCGACTGAGCCATGCAGGCACCAGAGAACTTAGTTTTTTAAATCAAGTACTGATTTTATGAATTCAGTTATCTTTTTAAGAGAATAGGAAAAATGAAAGGAAAAAGTTATGAAATAGTATGTCCTGAGATCAGACTTAAGTCAGATATTTGTTCTATATTAATTTCAGGTACAGTTTTATAGTAGTAAGTGAAGTTTTTGGTGGCTGGTCCTAGAGTAGTGGAGGATTTCAAGTCATTAGAAAATAAGTTCATAAAATAAGAATCACTTGCAATCTCACTATCGACAAATAGTCTTTTTTTTTATTCTAATGTTTATATTTTTTACAGAGCTTTTTTGAGATAGAATTCATTTACCATGCAGTCATCAAGGAATATTCTTACTGGTTTTTGGTTATTATAATTAAGTATGCTATATGCTTTCGGTTTTTGGCCAGTGCCCCTTACTGAGTTTGTTAGTTGTTTGTTTGTAAGCGGTATTTATTTGTTTTTTAATCATGAATAAGTATTAATTTTATCAAATTCTTTTCACTCCATTTATTGAAATGATAACGTGGTTTTTCCTCCATTTAGTCAATCTGTTGGTGTAGTGTGGTAAAGGACATGAATCTTTCTCCCATGTTAAAACAACCCAGTAGCCCTGCGATCAGCCTAATATTATATTTTTAAGTCATTATTAAATTCAGTCTGTTGTTTGTCTTTTTTCATGATTGAGATTGGTCTTGAGTTTTCTTTCTTGCACAGTTAACATTTATTGAGTTTCTGTTCTTTGTACCACATTCTGTGAAATGACAAGTAGATTGTTTGTATTTATTTGACTCTGCATTCTTTGTGGTAGTAAATAGACATCCCACAGTGTACCCTTTTGAGTGATGTGATATTTTACCACATTATGAAGTTTTTCTTACCAGTCGAGATCTTAAAATTTGGTTTATATTCTTCTTAGATCAAGTTAGTTGGTTCTTTTTACTTAGGATTTTGTTGAATTCAGTGTATATTTTTATGGAGCATGATTGAGTCCTTTTAAAAACAGGTTATTGTTTTAAAATTCTTTCTTTTCTTAATGAGCAGAAGTCGTCAAACGTTAAAAGTCAGAGAGCACAATGTGTTGGGACCCTATGTCGATGGACTTTCCAAACTGGCTGTCACAAGCTACAAGGTAATAACCTCCTTTCTGTAAACTGCTGACATTCACTGTAGCAAATTATTTCTTGTTTAATTTGTGATGATTATTTTTCTTGAAATTAAAAAAGATTACAGTAGCATTACCTAATAAGCTACTTTTTACAAAGATCTTTCTTAAAAAGCTATATATGGCTATTAGGACAATTTAATTTTAAGAGAAGGTGTATGTACACATTTGCAAAGCATACCTATTCATCTGTTGTGAAATACACCTTTTTTTCATATTTTATGAGCACTAAAATTGTGATGTTCCTTACAATTGCATCTTAAAATTATAAATAGCAGCATTTTTCTTCCCTAGTAGTGCATAAGATAATGAAGTTGCCTATGCTTTCATTGATTTAATGAAATAAAACATATGAATTGGGTAGTTGGAATTCAAAGTCTGTTTCTAATTTGAGAGGATCACTCATTGGCCTTTTATTCTCTTCATTTTCAAACTTACAGTTCTGCTTTGTGTGGATCCATCAGGCTTTGCGCTTTGGGGAAATGGGGGTGGAGTGAGATGCTGTGATGTAATGTACATTGAAGTAAGAGTCAGAGAATGTTGATCTGGTGACACTTAATCCTCTTGTGTGACTCTTGTATGACTCTGGATCACGTACTCACTAATCCTCTTTGTCCCCATTTTTAAAATGGAAATTAGTTTTATTGTTTTGATTATCTTATGAGGTAGGTCCATTTGTTTTTTTGTTCATTGATGTTTCTCTCATTTGGTCAGTGATGCTCCATTTAGTAAACGTTAGGTACTTCATTTGGTAAACATTTATTGAACACCTGTCATGAGCCAGACTTTGTGCTAGGTGGTGAGGATATAAAAAGTGAGTGAGATGGTCCATGTCCTCAAGATGCTTATAGATGTTATTATAAAGGTGTTCTAAAACAACATGATTTTAAGAGCAGTAAGAAATGCGTGTTTAGATTCATGGTAGTTTGGAGGAGGGGGGTACCTACCTTAAATGGATATGTAGGTGTCTGGGAAGGGTGGTGTCTAAGAAGACTTCCTGGAAGAGAACAAATGAGATAATGTGAAAAGTCTTCGACAATGCTAGGGTTTGATATAAATGTTAGTAGGTATTGTTATTTTAATAACAATAATTTGAGAACTTATTTATGCAACACTGGAGAGAGATCAGATTTTTTGAAGGCTCAGAGGAGACTGGAAAGTGTAGAGAGACCTTCTGCTTGTTTAAAAAATTAAAAGGCTCAATACAGAGTTATTATGCATGAGACAACAGATTGGGGACCGATAAATAAGTGTGGGCTAAACAGGGTGAAGCTTTTACATTAAGTCTTAGGATTGTCAGATTTAATAGATCTAAAATGGATTTGGAATGGATCTAAAAACTGTGAATTTTACTTTTTGTGTTGGTTTTTCCATTTTGGTGCCTACTTAAAATTCTCTTTATAGTTAATGTTTCTACTTTCATATTGAATTTTTTCATAAACATTATTCTTTTTTATTGATACAGCAAAATAGAAAATTATTTTCAAAGTTTTTCATATATGTGTGTCAATTAAGATGGCGTTGGCTGCAAATAACAGGAAAATATAATAGGATTTAAGTTCTTTGGAACATGAATTGCTATCTATTTTGTTCTTTATTTATTCTCAGAATTCAAAATGTACCTGTCATTGTAATAGGTGACTTCCATATATATTTAAGTGAACAAATGAGTGAATGAAAGAGTGAATGGTCAGAGGGCTGTTACAGTGGCTCCAGAGATGCTATTGGGGACCTAGATTCCTTCCAGCTCTCCACATAGAGCCAGCTCTGTGGTAGTGCCCTTATGTTCACAGTTCAAGATCTTAGCTCTTAGAACCAAGATGTGAGAGCATGCCTACTCCCTTTAAGGAGAATTCCCAGATGACTTTGGTCTCGTTTGCTAAAACTTAATCCTATGGCCAGACTGAGCTGCAAGGGTATCTGGGAAATGTAGTCTCAGTTCCACTGCAAGGTGCTCAGCTCTGGGTTCCTTTCCTAGAACAAAAATGAGACAGGGTAAGAGGAGACAACTAGTCCACTCTTTCATACATACCATCTTTCTTTATCCTTATTAAAAGCCTTATAAGGTAGATTATATTATAGCTCTGTATTGTTACTTATGAAACTAAAGTTCAGTTTGGTTAAGTGACTATTTTTAGAGCTTATAACATTTAAAAAAAATGAAGATCCCATCCCATGATCTTTCAAGTGCATCATGCTATCTCCTTTTTAGCAATAATGGCAATGAAGTAGTAAATCTGT
The DNA here is from genome assembly GCF_017311325.1 of Ursus maritimus. Taxonomy (NCBI): domain Eukaryota; kingdom Metazoa; phylum Chordata; class Mammalia; order Carnivora; family Ursidae; genus Ursus; species Ursus maritimus. The sequence goes on from NW_024423453.1 coordinate 64,021,568, forward strand.
GCAGAAATTTAGTTTCTTGATATTCTGTTTTCAAAAACAGGTCTGGTATAATACACACTAATATGGTGACACAGTGTTGTGCCTGGATGAGGGGCTTAAAATTATTTTTGTTTGTTGCTTATTCATATAATCTGATTTAACAGTTGTCTTCTATTGTTTCTGTCGTTAAAGAAACTAATTTTTTTTTAAATTTCTAGATTAGATTAGGTTTGACATGATATATCTGTCCATCTTATGGGTCTCCACATGTGGCTTCTAAACTTTTCTAAATCTCAGTCAAAGCTGTTGCTTTATTTGGCACCTACAGAAAGTAAATGTGTTTTGTTTGAGTTTTCAGAGACAGTATTGGCTATTATATTCTGTGGGGCTTAATATTCATTGAAAAACAAAGTGTAAATGTGTAAACTCCAAATGTGGTTGACTGAGTAGTGAAACTTGTAATGCATTTCACAGGATAGCAGAGTTTTGATGTTTATTTGACAGATAATGAAATATGTGTCTATGACTTGTTTCTACTTAGGATATTGAGTCTTTGATGTCTGAGGGTAACAAGTCTCGTACAGTTGCTGCCACCAACATGAATGAGGAGAGCAGTCGATCCCATGCAGTCTTCAAAATCACCCTTACACATACTTTGTATGATGTGAAGTCTGGGGTAGGTATTCACATGCTTGACCTTTTTTTTTTTTTTTTAATATTTCTAAAGTATATCATGATTTATCATGTTCCATTCCCTCCAGGTGTTAGATGACTTAAAGTCCTAGTGAGACATGGGTATTAGTTAGGACTCAGCAAGACACAGAAGCCACTGTAGGTAAACAGAAAGGGATTTAATGGTGGGATTGAGTGATTACAAAGTTGTTAGAACACTTGAGGAAGAGTGGATTCTAGACTGAATCTCTAGGAATAACAATGTAGATTTCATCCACCAAGGATGGTACTACCTCTGAGGCCACCACTAGAGCTGTGAGCTCCAGGCCTCCTGACAGCTGTGGTCTGCGACACAGCACTTAGTGAAGCTGCCTCATCGTGACCTGGAAGCTGGAGAATGTAAACTGAGACACTTGTAGAAAACCTCATGCTTCCATGATCCTGCTTGCCAGCAGAACAAAGCCGAAACAGGCCAGGGGGATGACCTCTACTTTGCTTTTGCTTTCCAAATCTGAAGCAAGTATATCTGCTTGGCAGAACCTAAGTCACATCCCGAACCCTGGCTGCCAGCGAGTCTGAGAAATGCAGTTTTCACTTCCACCCTGTCCATCTAAAGGAAGGTGGGGCAGAAGTTCAACATGCTGATGGTTCACAGCCTCTACCACAGCATTTTTTGAGCTTTAAACTTGGATGACTAGCTGTGTAAGCTCATGTTAACTCTAGCTGATTTAGGAGAGATTGTTTTGAAATGTTAACTTCTGCTAAACAGCTAAGTATTAGAAGGAATAAACATTAGTGGGGAAATTGTACTATAAAATCAGTAGATTTGTAGAATGATTTTTTGAGTATTTGGTTTTGAAGCTCATGAAGAGTAAACAGAGCCAGAGATGTATATGCTTCTACCTCGCTGAAAACGTCTCGTTTTTCCTCTTACTTTTTATGTGAATATTTGCGTATTTTATTTTGGTGCCTACCCCCCAGCAAATCAGTTTCAAATACCAGAAGCTAAAATAACCATGCTGGCAGAATGCTATATTTTGGCAAGATTTTCATTTGCTGAAAGCATATTTTTCTTTTTTTTACCATCACAGCAAGATTAGTGTAACAACAAAAAGTTCTTTGTTTTCTATTTCCTTTTCAGCACAAAACAAAAAACATATTGATGACCTTTTTTTTTTTTTTAACCAAAAGTACTTTTGATTTGGGAAGCTGAATATCCTTTTGTTAGCAATATGTTTATTTATGGAAATAAATATAAATGTATATATTAAAGAAAAGTTTTAAGAAATGATCCAGTCTGTAGATTTGGGCATTGCTTTCCCACATTTCTTGTATTGCTGTATTTCTTGTATTGAAGTATAAAATATCTGTTATGTGTGTGATTACATTATGGAATATTTTTGATAAAGGAAAATGTCAGTATATATGTGTGTGTATATATATATAATAACTAGAGAAATAGGTAAATTTAATACTGGAAACTATGAAATAAGGGAATTACTATATGTAAATATGAAAAATATAAGGAAGTGTTGAGTTTCTGAGAGATCCTATTATGTAAAATATTAATTTTTTAAGACCAGTAAGAATTGCAAATATTTTTCTTTCAGGGATATTGGTAAATATTTTGAGATTTTAAGCAGATTTTAAGCATGTCATATTAAAATTCACATTTAATAAGTGCTTTTATATAATTCTCTATGAAAATTTTATTGGGGGATGCCTGGGTGGCTCAGTTGGTTAAGCGTCTGCCTTCGGTTCAGGTCGTGATCCTGGGGTCCTGGGATCGAGCCACATGGCTCTCTGCTCAGCAGGAAGTCTGTTTCTCCCTCTGTGTTCCTCCTCTTTCTCTTTCTCTATCAAATAAATAAATCTTAAAAAAAAGAAAATTTTATTGGGTTCCCTTCAAAATGTCCCATTTTGGGGGGTGCTGTTTTTCTGAGATAACTTTCACTCGTGTCTGGATTAGTAGAGTTGGGTAAAATTTTATATATATCTACTACTAGACTATACAGTTCTCTTATACTTTTTTTTTTTTTTTT
>NW_024423453.1:64024270-64067927 GCF_017311325.1 Ursus maritimus
TTTTTTTTTTTTTTTTAAGATTTATTTGTTTTAGAGAGAGAGAGTGCATCCCTGTGTGCGTGCGAGCAGGGGGAGGGGCAGAGAGAGAAAGGTAATCAAGCAGACTCCCGGCTGAGTGCAGAGCCTTACTCAGGGCTTGATTCCAGGACCCCGAGATCAAGACCTGAGCCAAAACCAAGAGTTGGACACCTAACCAACGAGCCACCCAGGCGCCCCCTCTTACACTGTTTTATAGCAACACAAGCTAATTTTGAAATTATGTTTTAATAAAGGGTTTAGATAATAAACTCATGTGGTAGAGACGTAAGACTTTCTGTATTCTTTAACTGTTTACTAGTATTTGTTGATTGACCTTCTAGACATCTGGAGAGAAAGTGGGCAAACTGAGCTTGGTTGATTTAGCTGGCAGTGAGCGAGCAACGAAAACCGGAGCTGCTGGGGACAGGTTGAAGGAGGGGAGCAACATCAACAAGTAAGTTTTCCAGAAGCTTACTTTTATTGCTTTACTGATTTAAGAGCCAAATGGGAGAACTTCTGTGGTTATTAAAAGAATAAGATGCTGGAATGATTGAAGTTATAATGAATAAATAATGGAGAATTTTTTTCATATATATTTATATTTGTAAATTATATATATAATATATAATATAATATATAAGATATAATTTTATGTATTATATTATAATATTATTTATATAGTTTATATTATTATATATAATATAATAATATAAAATTTTATGTGTGTGTGTATGTATATATGTGTGTGTGTGTGTGTGTGTATATATATATATATAATTTATTTATTTTATGGGCCCGAGCCTGTTTTATGTTTTGTTGAAATGTCTGATGGGGCTGAGGAGCACAGTCAAGTCAGAGGTGTCTCAAGAGCGGCTGTCTCGAGATCTGGGGCTGGGTAATTCTTCGTTCCAGGGACCGTTCTTGTGTATTGTAGGATGTTTAGGGGAATCCCTGGCCTTACCCACTAGATGGCGGTAGTACCTGCCACCTCTCTTCTCCCACCCCCAGTTGTGACAACCCAAACATGTCTGTGGACCTTGCCGAATTCTCCCTGTGGGGGCACAGTAGTCCTCCAGTTGAGAACCACTGGTCTGAGCTATGAAAAAGGACCAAGGTAATGGTCTCTCAGAGTCCAGCTGTTGATCTCAACCTGCGTGTCACTGTCTGAACCAACATCAACTTGTGTACTAGCCACACTGGGCTTTCCCTTGTATGACTATTGTGGTGGTGCTCATTTATACCAAGAAGCTAGAGTTTTATAAAGTAATCTTTTGCGTATAAACTCCTTCATATGGTTATATTTTCTACCTGAAGCTAAAGATTGGCTCCTTATGGGCAGAAATCCAGAAGGACGCATAACTAGAGTAACCAACTAGAGATCATAGAAGATCATTATCCAGATGCTGTGCTATCATTATATTATTGAATGGTGATATACATATATATATAAATGATACTATGTATGATATGTGTGTAGGTACATATGATATATAGAGATACCTCATATACACACATACATATACGCGAATGTTTTTGCCTTATACTAAATTTTAATGAATTGTGTTTGCGGCTTCCTTTCTTAAAGGTATGTAGTGTTTGTGTCTTTATCTTAACCTAAAGGTTTACAGCTCATATTGCTATTTACAAAAATGAAAAAAAGTAATTGAGCTAAGCAATTTTATTGCTTACAGTGGGTGTTAGAAGGATATCAGCTTTCAGAGTTTATATGTTGTTAAACTGAGCAGGAAAATGCTGACCACAGTGCTGTTCTCATGCAGGTACAAGGCATCTTGATGTTCAGTTTTTGTGCTAAAATGTGACATTTGATATTCTCAGTTTTTTATGATTATTCCGGTTTGTTGCACCATGCAGGTCCCTCACAACCCTCGGTCTGGTTATCTCAGCCCTAGCAGATCAGAGTGCTGGCAAAAACAAGAATAAATTTGTTCCATATCGTGACTCAGTTCTCACTTGGCTGCTCAAAGTAAGCTCCCCACCCCCACCCTTTCTGGCATATTCTTGGTGGTTGGTAGAAAGGAATAGAAAAGTAGACTGTTAATCCTCTTGAGTACCATTTCTTTTACCAGTGTTCAAATTTAAAATCATTAGTCTCTCACATGATAATCATAGATTTAATAAATTAAGCACCCGATTCACCAGAACCTGGAAGCAATGGGATTTGGGGCACACCGAACCACACAGTTGCCTTTGAGATTTTGGGGTGTAGAAGAAGAACCTCGTGCTAATCTGATAGCTGATTGAGTCATAGGAAAGGATTTTCACTGTTTTATAGACTCAGCTGGACTACTCTTTCTCACAGATTCCTTTTGTTTGGCTGACATTTTGGACCTTGTTTTTCTGATTAACGTCAAGACACTACTCATGATCACATTGGTTTACTTTTAGCTTCTTAATGTTGTTTAAGGGTATAGAATAGAGCACACAGTTATTCATTTGTTAATGATTCAGTATGTATGTGAGAAATGGAAATGAGAAAGAACAAAAGCTATGAAGTGCTATGAGGAGAACGTAAAAAATGTGGGTCCCTCCTTGCCCTCTAATTGCTCGGGGTCTGGTAAGGGAGATAAGATGTGTACACAAAATATTATAACAAGAGTCAGTGATTGCATGAGAGAGATAGTAAGGACTGTAATGGGAGTTTGGTGAAGAGAGAGCCTATTTCCAAGTCTCTTCCAGTCTTCAGAGTTCCCTTTAGTCTATAGAGGCGGTGTGGTGAATTGGATATTGGACTGGGAGCTAGAGGATAGGAAATCCAGTGACAGTTTAACTCTGTATAGAGTTGCCAACCTGGAACAAAATATTTTACTTAATACTCCTTTTTCTTTTCTATTTTTTTAAAATGAAGAAATAATTTTATGAGCCCTGTGTAGTTTTGTGATGAGTTGTTCTCTCATCGATCAAAAATTTACTGAACACCTGTTACTCACTGTGGTAGGGGTTGAGAATGTAAAGATGAGTTAAGCACAGGTTCGCTTAGGAGAAGACACAACTTTTTGGAGGGGAGCTATTTTTAAATTTTATTTTAATTCCAGTATAGTTAACATACCACAGTATTAGATTAATTTCAGGTGTACAATATGGTGATTCAGCACTTCCATACATCACCTGGTGCTCATCATAAGTGTGCTCCTTAATCCCCATCACTTTTTTCACCCATCCCCCCACTTACCTCCCTTTTGGTAACCATCAGTTTGATCTCTATAGTTAAGAGTTGGCTTCTTGATTTGTCTCCCTCTCTCCCTTTTTTTTTTTGTCCCCTTTGCTTGTTTGTTTTATTTCTTAAATTCCACATATGAGTGAGATCATATGGTGTTTGTCTTTCTCTAATTTTGCTTAGCATTATACTCTCTAGCTCCATCCACATCTTTGCAAATGCAAGATTTCATTCCTTTTTATTATGAATAATATTCCATTGTGTATATATACCTCTTTACATCTGTTGATGGACACTTAGGCTGCTTTTGTAATTTGACTATTCTAAGTAATGCTGTTATAAACATAGGAGTGCATATAACCCTTTGAATTAGTGTTTTTATATTTTGTGGTAAATACCAGCAGTGGGATTACTGGATTGTAGGGTAGTTCTATTTGTAGCTTTTTGAGGAACCTCCATACTGTTTTCCAGAGTGCACCAGTTTGCATTCCCACCAACAGTGCAAGAGAAATCCTTTTTCTTCATATCCTCACCAACACTTGTTTCTTGTGGTTTTGATTTTAGCCATTTTAACAGGTGTGAGCTGATATCTCATTGTAGTTTTGATTTGTATTTCCCTGATGATGAGTGATGTTGAGCATCTGTCCATGTGTCTGTTGGCCATCCTTATGCCTCTGGAGAAATGTCTGTTCATGTTGTCTGCCCAGTTTTTAATTGGATTATTTTGGGTTTTTTGGTGTGGATTTGTATAAGTTCTTAATATATTTTGGATACTAACCCTTTATCAGAGAAGTCATTTGCAAACATCTTCTCCCATTCAGTAGGTTGCCTTTCAGCTTTGTTGATTGTTTCCTTCACTGTGCAGAAGCTTTTTATTTTGATGTAGTTCTCATAGTTTGTTTTTGCTTATATTTCCCTTGGCTCAGGAGACATATCTAGAAGGATGCTGCTATGGCTGATGTCACAGACATTTCTGCCTGTGCTCTCTTCTAGGATTTTTTGTGGTTTCAGGTCTCACGTTTAGCTTTTTAATCTATTTTGAGTTTGTTTTTGTGGATGGTGTAAGAAGGTGGTCCAGTTTCATTCTTCTGCGTGTAGCTCTCCAGTTTTCCCAACACCATTTGTTGAAGGAACTTTTTTTTTCCTGTCGCATGTTCTTTCCTGCTTTGTCAGAGATTAATTGACCATATAATTGGGGTTTATTTCTGGGTTCTCTTTTCTATTCTGTTGATCTATGTGTCTGTTTTTGTACCAGTACCATTCTGTTTTGATCACTACAGCTTTGTAATATAACTTGAAATCCAGAATTGTGATGCCTCCATCTTTTGTTTTTCAGAATTGCTTTGGCTATTTGGGGTCTTTTGTGGTTCCATACAAATTTTTGGATTGTTTGTTCTGTGAAAAATGTTGTTGGTATTTTGGCAGGGATTGCATTAAATGTGTACATTTCTTTAGGTAGTATAGACATTTTAACAATATTTGTTCTTCCAAGGTGACACAACTTTGACTTAATCCATGTCATGTTTGTAAAGGATTGGGTTTTCTCCTAGTTTCTACTCTCTCAAAGGGTTACTGGTATTCAACTTTACTTTCTAAAACTCTACAGACCATTTGAGCATGCTTTATTAAGTGAAATGGCCACAGTAGAAAATCAGGTGGAGTACTTCCTTTGGCCAAAATGCAAAAAAATTAGAAATTTAAAACAAGGGTAAACAAACAAAATTTGATAATTAAAAACCACTTGTGGATAACTCTTGAATTTAAGGGGTATTACAAAACATTTCACTACCAGGAAATTGTGCTGGTCTTCGTGTGTCAGTAATTAACCTTGAAATCTCATTTGTTTAATTTCCAGAAGGAATTTCGATAAGATACTTATTTCTTCCTCAGACTTCCCACAGAAACGTTTCCTGATCATTCATCATATTCCCTGGATGTGCCTGATCTAAAAGGCATAATACGCACTGTTCTGTTGTTTCAGTTAGTCCTGTTATGTTCTGTTATTTATTTCTCAGTCCATTTAAACAAACACTAGGAGATATCTTTTATCAAATTAATTCACAGACTTAAAATGGCCCAGGTAGTTATTGAGTATCCATTCCATAGGCTGGAGGCCAGAAGAATCAAGTACCATACAAAGTGCTTCATGTAGGTAATCTCATTTACTTCTCTGAAGGCAAATGATAGTGTTCCCATTTTATAGATGTGACAGTGGTCGCAAAAACACGATTGGAATCAGGGCTGACCTCGGTGTCCATCTTCTTGTCCTTAGGCTACGTATTGTACATCTTGCCAGAGGTCACTTTTCTTTAGGAGAAGCACTTTAGTTTTACCAAATGTTAATAGAAACTTGTGAAAATACTTGAACTGAGGAACAGACCTAACATTTTAAAAACTCACTTTATCTTCTGTTCAGTAAAATTAGGTTGTAATTGTAACCTCTGTGTGTTAATTCTTAGGCTAAAAAAAAAAAATGAAGTTTTCTTGATTTTTGTCATACTTTTTACTTAAAAAACATACGACCTTCCACAAGTGGGGCAGTTTTACAAAACATTCCAATGTTTAAACAGTTTTTCCAAAGACCTCTCAGAATCCATTGATACACAAATCATTCTCCTCTGAAGTGGCTTTTATGTTTCTTTTGCTCTCTCCTTCTTTAATTCTAAATTAGTCTAACTCTCCCCAATCCTTGTTCGATTTTATATAATTCTAGTATCCTCCAACATAACTATCATTGAACTCATAAAATTGCTCATAAGGTTTGCAGTTTCTTTTAAAATAAGTGTTTTTACATTGTGTTTGCATTATGATTGTGTTAGGCTCTTGATATTTACAACTGGGAGTCAGAGAAAATGACTGTCCTTGGTGGTTTGGTGGGGGATAGATTCATGAGTGCTCTTCTTGCTCTTCTCTAGCTCTTCTCTTGGTGTGTGGAGTGGTTACTCATTTGGTAGTGGTCAGTGGAGAACTGTTTCTTATTAAGAGGTTTTTTGCTTCCCTGTGTAACCTTCTAAATATGAGCCTCTTAACATCAAATAATTTCTGGTAATAAATGCTCAAAATAATGAGTATCTTTTGACTTAATCCACCTTCCATTGTTACTACCACTTATCTAATGAAAGTGACTTTCATCTCTTGCCTGGATGATTGAAACATCTCCCTCCAGCTTTCCATTCCATTCTTTATAGGAAGTTGTAATTCTTAAAATTGATACTCTTCTTATGATAAAATCCAAATTCTTTAATGACTTGTGACTTACTAGGCCTTCAGTAATCTGACCCCTCTCTGTTTTTTATTGTTCATCTTGCTCTTACTATGATCAGTTCTATCTAAGTGGTGAGTATTCTTACTTCTAGGACTTTACTCTTATTCTGTTTGGAACATTCTTCTTCCTCTCTTCAGTCTCTCCTACTTCCCTCCCCACGAGCCTTTATCTGGATGATGCTTATTCATCTTCAGGTCTCAGATGTCACTTTCTCTGAAAGTCATCCCTAACCTTTCAAGACAGGGCTTTCTGCTCGTTCTGTTTTCTGTGACCATGCTGTGTTTATTCCTACTCTAGTTCTTACCATAGACTATTTGCTCACCAGTTTCACCCTTTAGATGGTAAACTCTGTGAAGAGCTGAGTGAATGAGTACTTTCAGCTCTGCTCTGAACTAGCGTTATGACCTTTGGTTAAGTCTGTCAGTCTTCCTGGGTCTCAATTTCTCATCTGTAAAATGAAATAATTTCGTTAGAGGACTTCAAGGAGCTCTTTCAGCTTTAAAAAATCCTGCCTTCCAAAATTCAATTTCTTTCCTATGTCCATTTAATTTGCAGTTGCTACATTTGAAACAAAGCTCATCTGATTTGCCTAGTTAAACAATTAAAGTGTAACAAGAAGCTTTATACTTTCTCCTTGAATGAGTGCCAGTTCTTTTGTTGCTGTTTCCTTCTTGCTAATGGCACGGGACCATTTCTGAATATAAGCATATTGTTCCTCGTGCACAAGGGCTTTTAAAATATCAAGTATTTGTCATTTGCCAGGTTTCCTTTCCTCAGCACAAGTTGAAGCACAGTATCTATGCCTTGTCCCGTTGGTCGTTATTGTCACAAATCCCCTTTTGCCCAATAGCATTTGCTGTTCGCGTGGGCTGACAGAATGCCAGTAGTTCTCGAAGGGCAGCACTCCACCCTGGTGCTGCTCGAGTCCGAACTGTAATCTGAGATATTATTCCTGTGATCTTTATATATAACATTGGAATTTCATTAATGTGCATCTTGACATTCTTCTGGAAGTTGCCAAAGCTGGGCACCAACAGTGTGAGATCAGTTTCTAGAAGCAAAGAGGAAAGCAAGCAATCATACAGACTTGGCGGAAGTCGCTTCTGCCTGCTAGAGCCCAGATTACTTATGTCTCCTTCCTTTTCATGTGTTGGAGCATATTTCCTGCAGTGGTAGAATTACTATGTTTTCTGTGGAAAACCAGATTTTCTGTAGTGGATTGTCACATTGTCAATCACCCACACATGTTGTCTGGGATTGTATTGCTCTGTTAGCATTACCTAGGGAATTATTTTGTCTCTGGCAGTAGGACAGAATAACTTGGAAAGCTGTCTGGCCACCTTACTTGTTCCTCAGGTCTGAACTCTGTCTATATTGCTAAGTGTTACTTTGGTACTATGTAATTGTGGGTAGCTGTGGGGGAGTAGAAGTCATATTGGACTTGAAGGTGGAATACCACTGGATTAGAGTACTGTTCAGTTTCCTAGTTCTTGATCTTTAGGCAGAGAATTTGACCTTCTTTGTTAGAACAAACCTCTGGGGGTTTTTTTCATCTGCAAAATAACCCAATTCACAAAAGGCTAAGAGGACTAAGTAAAGTCTGTCCAAAGATGGTGTAAATCACAGATTGCACAAATTTTAGATATGTTGATATTGGAAAAACTTTATATCTTCAAAAGAAAGAATTTTATATCTGTTAATGCTGCCCAGAGTAAAGTTGGCTTTCTTATGACCTGTGACTCCCCATAGTGGCCTGTTTGAGTCTTCTCTCTATCTCGAGAATCTATAATTCAGCGATATTCTATTGCTGAAAGAGGGTATTGAGTCTCTTTTTTTGGGTAATTCTTTTCATCTTGGGACAGTATGTTAGTGTATTATTAGTTATCTATTGCTATGTAACAGATTACCCCTAAAACTTAACAGCTAGAAACAACAATCTTTTATTATCTCATAGTTTCCATGGGTCAGGATTCTGGGTGTGGTCTAACCAAGTGGTTCTGGCTGGGGTCTCTCACATGGCTGCAATCAAAGCGTTACCCGGGGTGGTCAGTGCAAGGTTTGACTGGGGTTGGATCTGCTCACCTAAGTGGTTGTCGGCAGGCTGCAGAAGATCTGTTTCCAAGTTCACTACTGAGGTCTCTTCATAAGGCCACCTCACCGCATGACAGTGGTTTCCCAAGAGTGAGAGAAAACACCTATAATAGAAGCCATGGTCTTTTTATAATCTCATCTCAGAAGTGACATGCCATGACTTCTGCTGTATTCTGTTTCTTAGAGGTAAATCAGATGTCCTGCCTACACTCAAGGAAAGGGGATGGGTACTGAGGTATGAATACCAGGAGGTGGGGATCACTGGGGGCTGAGAGGCTGCCTGCCACAGGTGGAGTACAGACGGCCTTTGGATGGTGAAGCGGAGTGGGGGTGGACTTGATTTCTGGTTTTGTAATTCTGAGTTATATCTAGTTACTTTTTAATGTTCTCCAGTGGAAGTAGTTTTTTAATTTGTTGGAGCCCATTCTAAAGCTCATTTCACCAGACCGATCAGTTTTAGCATCGCGAAGATGAGTGTCTTTTCTTTAGCACCCTTGTCTGAACTGTAGAAGTGGTTGTGTAGAAGATAAGCTGTTTTCGTAGTTTTTGAAATGCTATCAATGAGAGAATAAAATCAGGTACCTTCAACATATCTTTTGTTTTATAAGACTGTAATTATACCTTATGTTTGAAAAAGTTTGCAAGGTGCTTGGTCGCCTGTGACAGCAACACTTTCTGAGCCATTATTTAGGCTTCTAGAGTTTCCAAGTACATGGCATTATGGAGTAGATTGTTAGTAATCACTCTTTGATCAGATAACAAATAATATCATGATTGTTCATTTTCTCTAAGGAAGTACATGGCATTATGGAGTAGATTGTAGGTAATCACTCTTTGATCAGATAACAAATAATACCATGATTGTTCAGTTTCTCTAAGGAAGATTTTTAGGCATTTAAGAAATCATTGTTTTTTGAGTAGCCTGCTTAGAACCAGTTGTTATTAAACTGAAATAAATGTAGGCTTCCTTGTATTTCTCTGTCTTTTCTTACAAACCATATCTCCTTTCTGCGGAAAAGTCGTTTGGCAGAGAAGAAAGAGCATGGGACATGAGTCAGTATATCTGTATTTTAGTACTAGCTTTGTCCTTAAGTACATGTTTGACCTTGGAACATTCTCTCACCCTATCTGACTTCAACTTCCTCATATCATGTTTTCTTCCAACTTAAAAATCCAACTCACTTTCTTTGTTCATCTAGGACAGTCTTGGGGGTAACAGCAAGACAGCCATGGTGGCCACCGTCAGTCCAGCAGCCGATAACTATGACGAAACCCTCTCAACTCTGCGGTATGCAGATCGCGCCAAGAACATCGTGAACCATGCTGTGGTGAATGAGGATCCTAATGCACGAATTATCCGGGATCTCCGGGAAGAAGTAGAAAAGCTCCGAGAACAGCTAACCAAAGCAGAGGTATAAAGCACAGCCAAGCCACACTTTATGGGTCTAGGAAAAGCTAGAATTTGAATTTTCTTCCCCGTAGCTGTAGGATACAGATAAGTACTCCACTTAGAATTTTTGAGTTTCCTATAGGAAGAGAAATTTGAGGTGAGTGATAAGTAAAGACAGACAGATGGTCATAGTTGAAATTTAGAGAGTTTTTACAGGTGTGAAAGGATTGAACAGGAGGACAGAGTAAAGGGAATTGAGAAAATGTTTCTTTCCACAGTGTAGGTATAACTAAGAATAAAGGAGAGAGGGAGAGAGGTGTTTGAAACAAAGTGTATGCAATTAGTGCGGAAAATGATGGAGAGTGGGCATAGACTGACTGGGAGAGGACTCAGGCAGGTTTTTGTAGTATCATCTGTTCACTGGTTGAAGGCAGAATGGAAATCTGAAGGAGTTCTTCCACATCTTAATAATCTAGTTTTTCCATGTCATGGCTTAATTCTGTTTGTAGAAGAAATATTTTATAGCAAAAATACCCATCTATTTAGGGGCTCTTGGGTGATGCAGTCGGTAAAGTGTCTGACTCTTGGTTTCAGTTCAGGGTCGTGGGATCGAGCTCCATGTCGGGCTCAGCGTTCAGTGGGGAATTGGCTTCAGATTTTCTCTCCCTCTGCCCTTCCCACTCATGCTCTCTCGCTCTCTCTTTCAAATAAATAAAGCAATCTTAAAAAAAAAAAAGGAATACCCATCTATTTAGAGGTGCTCTATTTCCACTACCCTTTGTAGATTCTGTATGGTGTTTATGTTCCATTACTGAACTTGAAACCTATACAGTTCTAACCTACAACCAAATGCTCATCCTCTTTTCAAAGGTGAAATAAAATACCAGATTCACAATCTCTAGTTTAATTAGCATTCTGTTCCCATGACTTCCCAGCACTGTGGGACTCTTTCCTGGGGTTGGGACCATAGCCCTTTTCTTTCTTATAACCTGTTTTCTGGTAGTAAGTTAGTAAAATACATGGTCAAAACAATTATCTTTTTTTTTTATTTTTGCCCGTTGAAATTTATCCTGTTTTTACAAGGATAATTTTATAGTTCATCAAGATTCTTTGAAATTTTGTTTCCATCTTCTGGTATTAATAACACCATTCAGTTTGCAACATGTACAGCTTTCGTTTGTATGTACTTGAATCAATACCCGAAGTCATCAGTAGAGACTAGAATGAAGCCAGCATATGAGTCTAGATGTATGACCTATTGGGATTTCAAAATAAGCCCTTGAGAGCTTGAACTTTCTGTCTTCCTAAATGTAATTAGATCTTTGCAGTGACAGTTGGAGGAAAGCAGTGAAGTCTTCCTTTCAAGCCCACCATGGGTAACTGAATGAGCTTGTCGCGTGCATACAGACTAGAGGCTATGTGTCAGTGGCATTCATCGTTCTGTCTTCGGTAGATCAGAGACCTCGGCGGATTGTAGAGCTGAGAGAAGGCAGATTGTTACTTTTATCCTCTGGATTTAGTTCATGCTTTCTTCAGGGCATGGCGCAGGCATTTCATGAAATAAACCTTTTCTTGTAGGCAATGAAATCTCCAGAACTGAAAGACCGGCTAGAAGAATCAGAGAAGCTAATCCAGGAAATGACTGTGACCTGGGAGGAGAAACTAAGGAAAACCGAGGAGATTGCACAGGTTCGTGCTTCCTGATTAAAGCGAGAGAAAGTTCGTGGCAGTTTGTGCAATGCAACTCAATGTTTATTTCTAGTTCCTTTTTTGATTTTTAGCTTTGAAGATGGCAAATCTAGCCCCACTAATAAGAACCTAGATCCACGAGTCTATATATATATATTTTTAAAGATTTTATTTATTTATTTGACAGAGATAGAGACAGCCAGCGAGAAAGGGAACACAAGCAGGGGGAGCGGGAGAGGAAGAAGCAGGCTCATAGCGGAGGAGCCCGATGTGGGGCTCGATCCCATAACGCCAGGATCACTCCCTGAGCCGAAGGCAGACGCCCAACCGCTGTGCCACCCAGGCGCCCCCCAAGAGTCTATATTTTAAAAGTTAATTTGAAGGATAAAGAAGACATAATTATAGTTAATAGTTCATTATGTAAGAAATATTTTTAGGGTCATAAACATTTTTTAAATGAAGTAACTGCTATGTAGCCTCTGACTCTGAACCCCCAATTCTATTAAATGCTTTGCAGTCCTAAGGAACTTACCCAAACTACAAAATTATTAGTGGTGGATATTAGGCTATAAGCCTCTGGCTTCATTATCACAACTCAATAAGATAAAATACCTAAATCTGAGCTGACTATCTCTTATATTTAGAATACTTAATACAGATAGAATTGTAAAATTTTTAGGGTGGGAACATTAGGATTTGGAAAGAATCCTAAATGTCCAGTCGTCTACTTAGTAAAAGACTGACTCCATGGCATTCTTGTTAGATGGGTATTCAGCCTCTGTTTTAGAAATACACGTGGTATTTCTAAAGATGTGGAGGCCAGTACCCCGTCGAGCAGTCTTTTTATGATTGGACAGCTCTGACGACTCTAATAGTAGCTATTTAATCGAAATCTTTTATTCTTTTATTTCTGCTCATGGTCCTTAGTTTGTTCTTCCAAAGCTAAGAGAATGGGTACAATAACTGAGAGTAATAATAATAGCAAATATTTATTGCATACACTGTGTTGGGCCCTATGCTAAGTGCTTTTAAATACAGTATTTTATATAATCCCCCCCAATAGCCCTACAAGACAGGGATAGTCATTACCCAGATATTTAAGGCAACCTCTGCCTTCTTCCCCTCCTTTTGTAAAGTTAAAAATCTCTAGTGTTTTCAACTGTTCCTCCTATTAGTAAATATATAGAACTTGCTACTTTTGTCACCCAGCAGGTTCCATCTTTAAATGTGCTGTCCAGAATCAATCTATATATCAGATGTTGTAGGATGGTACTACTATTATGTAGCATAAAGGGGATGTTATATTAGTGCAGACTAATTTTTAAATATTTTTTATTATAATCATTTTCAAAAATAGATAAAAACAAGAGAAGAGTATAATGGATCCACATGTGGCCTCATCCAGTTTCATTGAAGATCAGCATATGACCAATCTTGTTTTATATGTATCCCTACACTAGGTTGTTTTAATGCATTTCTTTCAAATTACAGAGAAGAGAATATTCCAGTGTGTGAACTTTATTTCTCATTACATATTTCACTTTTTGTTTTTCATAAATTATAAGTCATTCTAATAATTATCCAGTTTAGAACTAATATGTGTGAGCCTTTTTGAGCTACTCGAAAAGTAAACATTGATTTTGAATTGCTATTGTATTTGAGTTGCTTTGCTGATACAAGGCAGGGTGGGTCTAAGTGAAATTGCGATGCTAATGCTGGTGAATCTTATCGTTAGCATCTTTCCTTACCTAACTGTTCTCTTCCTCTGTCAGATGTCCCTTTGGAGGACTGTGCCTGATTTTATCCAACACCTCTTTTAACACCTTATCTTTGCGAGCTCCCAGGCTTCCGTGCTGCTGAGCTTGCTTTTCCTCTCTCATGGAAAAAGACCTAGTCTGTTGGTCATTGGCCTTTCTTTCAAAAGAGGCTAGCATTTCCCAAAATGTAGTTCTGGCAATATAGCCACCAATTGTTAATAAGTCTTCTGTAAAGAAAAATGGTCCACGGTCAGATAATTTTGGGATGGGATCCCTAAAAGTAGCAAAATCCTCAGGCTTTAATTTAATTGTATTGCAAACTTGCTATGTGGTCCTAGTTAAATGACTTAGCTTGTCTTGTCTTTCCTCAGAATAAAGGCTTTTGGTGGCCGTGACTCATTACCACTTGCTATTTATATATAGTCAAAGACACCCTGCTCTGCCCCAATTCATATACCTTAATCCTAGAGTATTGGTTGCAGAAGTCAGGTGTATCCCCTCATATACATACACTTGTATATCATGTGGATTCAGAGACAGGTAGGCACAAAAAAGAAAGGTTCATATACTTGTGAAAATGGTACTTGAATGCATATGCAAGTTTTATTTTGACATTCACCAAGACTGACGTTTTGAGTGCTCACTGTGTGTTATGTACTGTGCTCGGTGCTAGGAATTCACAGCAGATAGATATCCATGCCCTCATAGAGAAATGGTCAAGTAAACAAGTATGAGTTACCAGGTATGAGAACAAGTATGCTTCAGACAGAAGAAACAGGTGTAAAATCTCTTAAGCTAAGGAGAGCATTCTTGACCCTTTCAGGGACCTGGAAGAGTTCCATATAACTACAGCACAGGCTTTGAGAATAGGAATGATAAGACGTGAAGATGGAGAGGAAACAGGCCAGATCGAAGGGCCTTGTGGACTTTGTTGAGGGAGTTTGGCCTTTATCCTGGCTGGGGAGTCACTGAGGCTATCAAGCGGGAGAGTGTATTTAAAATTTGGCCTTTTGGAAAGATCATAGTTAGTAGAACACCTTTGCTCATATATACAGAATTAAATGAGAAAGACAAATTGAAGACGTTAGGTATTTTCAAGAATGAAAATTGAGAACTCAGTAGTATACTTGGTTGCTATTGGTAATGGTTTTACTTCTCAAAATAAAGTTTTAATTAATAAGATAAAATAACATTATATAATTTGGAGAGAGAAAAAAGGCAATAGTCTATAATACCATGTCCTAAGATAACATATTTGAATCCTAAAGTTATTTAATAATTATTCCAATGTACGACCTTTTATATCTTGCTGTGTCAATAGTTATGGAATTAATACTTCTCTAATGCATTTACAGGAGCGACAGAAACAGCTTGAGAGTCTTGGAATATCTCTTCAATCTTCTGGGATTAAAGTTGGGGATGATAAATGCTTCCTTGTTAATCTGAATGCTGATCCGGCTCTGAATGAACTTCTGGTTTACTATTTAAAGGTGAGGTAACAGGCTTTGCTACTACTTCCTGCCACAATATAGAACAGTATTTCATGGTATTTTTTTTTTAACTTGGAGAACCATCCTTATTCCAAAATAATGAGAATTAGCATATTATTTTTATTTGAATAAGCTGAAGTGTAGAAAATCTTGAGTTTCTGGGATTAGTTTCCCTTTTTACTTTATTTATTTTTAAGATTTATTTATTTATTATTTTAGAGAGAGAGAGAGAGTGGGACTGGGGAAGGGGGCAGAGAGAGAGGGAGAGAGAGAATCTCCAGCAGACTCCCTGCTGACACAGAGGCTGACATGGGGCTCCATCCCACGACCCTGAGATCATGACCTGAGCCGAAACCAAGAGTCTCACCTCAACCAGCTGAGCCACCCAGGCACCCCCAGGATTAGTTTCCCTTTTTAGTCTTCGAGTGATGTAATTCAACCTGGTAATAGAAAAAAATAACACTCTGTTGTTATTTCCAAGAAATTTAGTAACTTTAGCTACTATTATTGACTGTGATTTATACCCGGGAGTTAAGTAGATAACTTTAAAGCTTAAAGAAAGACTTTAAAAACTAAATGATTTATTAGTAGACTAAAGATTTTGTGGTTTATATGAAGCACACCTTTTTGTGAGTGGTTAGATTACAAGACGAAATGTTTAAAGAAAGTGCAACCACTTACTATGAATTTTGTGTTTCCAGTAATTTAGGAAAATTTTACAAATTGTATCATCAACTTATAAAAAAAAGAATAGGTCACTTAGAGACAGAGGGTCCGAGTACAGAACAGAAAAAAACCCAAATAGTGATGTACCTTGAAATCTGTAAATTGTGGCACATATCCGGGAGACGAGACAACTTTAGAATGAGCGGGAATCCTGAGCCACTACAGAAATTATGAGGAGCTCACAATCGCCTTGTCATGCCCTGAGCGTAAGTGAATTAGGTAGTGGACTATATGATTCTGACATGTGGTTAATAAATACTAGTAGGAAAATTTTCCCCCCTTACAATATAGGCGCTATATATGTAGATTTAACTAAGGTGACTAGGAAGTTAAAGTTAATGAGCTGGTAAAGTGGGAAACTGCTTTAAAATTAAAAAAAACATGTGGCTTCATTTCTAAGGAGACTAAAGACATTTCTCATGACGCATTGGCTAGTTTCCCAGTTTTTATCAGAGATATCCTGGCATAATTGATTTGTGTTATTTTGATAAAGCCCCTTTATTAATGAGTATCTGATACCACGTTTTATTATGCTATGAATTAAATCGTGTTTTTGATACATACAGCATGTGTGTGCTCTCAGATGTGGTGCTTGAGTGGGAGCAACCTGAGAGTAGCAGGGAGATGACCCCTGCTTTTGTCTGGTGCACTGCTTAACGGATGTGTGATCTCGAGTCCATTGCCCCCTGCAGTCTACAGATTCCTCTTCTATAAATGGATGCTTTGTCTGGCTACCTCACAGTGTTCCTGTGAGGACTAAATGAGATTTGATATATACAAGCACTTTGTAAACAAAAGCACTATACAAATATGAAATATTCCACATTTCTTATTTGATACTTTGTGTGGTACCTTACGTATATTAGTCTTATTTATTGAAAAAAAAAGTGTAAACGATCACATCACGTACTGCGTTTCCTTTTTTTTTTTTTTTTAAAGATTTTATTTATTTTTTTGACAGAGATAGAGACAGCCAGCGAGAGAGGGAACACAAGCAGGGGGAGTGGGAGAGGAAGAAGCAGACTCATAGCGGAGGAGCCTGATGTGGGGCTCGATCCCACAACGCCAGGATCACGCCCTGAGCCGAAGACAGACGCTTAACCGCTGTGCCACCCAGGCGCCCCAACGTACTGCGTTTCTTAATGATGGTGGCAGCATTTTGTGTTAGGGTGTCAGCTGTGGATATTCATATGGTTTAGGAGTGATGCAGTATAGAATAAGACTCAAATCTTCTGCCCTTTTTATGTCTCAGAACTCTGAATTCTTTTTCTTTCTGATGTGATGAAGTTCAAATTGGAACACACAAACACATACGCCCAACAAGAAAAAACCTGATTCATATCTGTTCCTTAACTAAAAAATTAAACAAAGAAACTATTTAAAGACTTTTGGAGAGTAGTCAAAATATTTCTGGTCATCTTGTGTGGAGGTGTCCAGATTCTGTTTCAGACTGTGTGGTCAACCCTGTTTTGGCAGAGTTTGAGGCAGTGTTGATTTCTTCACTGCCCAAGCTAACCCCACGACAAAAGCATATTCATGACCAAGCACATTCAGAAGGATGATCTCAGTCCAAGAACAGTTTTTTGCTTCAGTAAAGTGATACCATGATGTGGGAAGCAGGAATTTGGAGGCTGAGCGTTTTTTTGTTTTGTTTCGTTTTTGTTTTTTTTCTTGCCTTCGAATTCTGAAATCAATTTAGATGCTGGGCAGATGACTTCACATCTCTGGGTAGTTTTCAGCACCCCATCTATAAAAGGAGGGCACTGGATTAAATGATCTCTAATGTTTTTTCTAGTTCCAAGTGGTGTGAGTCTCTTCCAGAACAGAATCCTCCATTTATTTGTTTAGTCTGGAACTGGCAGAGGCAGGGTATGGTGGCCAAACCGTAGATGGAACATAACTCCCAAGACGATTTTGTATCTAATTTGCATGCACGGGCAGTCCTTGAGTTGCATGGTTCCAACACACACAAATTCCAGTTACCACAATTTAGTAAATAATGTTGATGCCACTGGTGTTCGTGAGGTGGTACATATGCAGCCAGAGAAACGTAGTGAGGGTGAACTTATTGATGTAAGTCATGAAAGTGTGACGAGAAGGATGAAGATGTCCCAAAGGGAGTGAGTGACACCAGAGAACACTTCCCGTTGAAGGAGCTCTTGGAGATACTTTGCAGCATCTGGAGCACAGAGGTTAAAATGGCAGATGCTTAGGAAGGAGTATCACAGTTCGCCAAGGCACAGAAAATAGGCTCACTCCGTATTGTAAGTTATATATAGAGAGAAGAAAGAGACAAGTAGTGTTCAAACTACTCTTGATAAGTTTTTTGCAAAGAAAATGTTTAAGTTTCAATGTGCCTAATATTCTGAACTACAGTATACTAAATAGTTTTACTATTTTTTCCTTATACATTGTAACAGAGAATTCTTAATGTTTTTACAGACATTTAAAAAAGTCATGGAATAATTGCAGTTTTCCCCGTTGATTATTAAGATCTCTTTGCAAAGTTATTTTTACAGTTCTGTGTTCTCGTGCAAAGCAAGGCCTGCCTGTGATTCTGCGGTAGTCTTGGAGACTTCTACCCAGTGCCGGCCAAGCTTCTAGAGGGAAGAACTGCTTCCCCCACCTTAAAAACACGATGCTAGTAATACACGTTGTTTTCTGAAGAGTTTTATAAACACATATTAGAAAAAGAGGGGGGATTTGTGCCCAGATTCCAACATGCAGAGATGACTGCACTTAATATGTAATAGTTTTATCTGTATCCTCTGGATCTATTCCTATATGTATGTCTATAGACTTAGAGTGATATATATTTTTACATTACAGAAATGGGATCATAGTGTGATTGATTGTAAGCACGCCTTTGAATTACCCACCAAATCTTTCAGGTGGGCTTTTTGCTTATGCAGTTCTGGATCTACTCTTTTCACAAGTCAGCTGTGGATAGCCCGGGAAACAAGGCTGATTCTGAAGGATTTGGGGCAGATTCTACATATACACACTCAGTAAGGATTCATACCTTGATAAGTGATTCAGCAGCAGCTCTAAAACACATGTTAATCCTATAGCATAGCTCCCATCGAAAGTAAACTACCTGTTGTCCTCTTGGCCAGTATTCAGTCACTGACTAAGGGGCCCAGCATGGCAGAGGCAGCAGCCAGTCTGTTTGTGGAGCTGTGGGTTAGGCTTCAAGGACCCCAAGATGAATAAGACACTGTTAGGGCACATTAGGAGTTCTTGGGTCAGCAGCAGTTGGACTCCTGTGGTGTAGTACTTAAAATCGCAAAAGATGGACAGATACGTTCCTGCCTTTTTCACCTCCATTCCAAAACAGCTGTCTTCAGAGTCTTGGTTCTGTTAAGCCAGCATGACTTCTTTATTAAAGAATTTTGATTATTTAGATATGTGAGGAGTAACAAGTACTTTTCTGCTTAGTGCCTCTGGTACTCGCTTACCTTTTCCTTCAGAAATTATCTGAGAAGGCTGGCTGAGGAACCTCACAGGCTTTACTGATATGCCACTTTTCCTTTTTGCAGGCTCAGAAAGGCTTGCCCTGTGAAATATGTCACTAGTGGACAAGTCCTATCCTCCCTCCTTTCACCTCCCCCTGCCCCTCTCTGTGTCTTTCTCTCTTTCTTTTAGGACTTAGTTGATCAAAGGGAGGTTCTTAAAAGAGCCACATGAATAGTTGGTTTATAAAGGAAGCAAGGTACAATAAATTCATAGAATAGTTAACTAATCATCTCCAGTGAAATTAAATTTAAATGGATGAAGAAAGGTTAAAAAGCCATTTCTAGCCTTTGATTATTTCCGAGATTTTTAAATCTAGTATTTCATATTTGTTAAAGCTTTCCTGAAAACGAGTATGCTTTAAGAATCATTATATCCAGGGGCACCTGGGGGGCGCAGTTGGTTGGGCTTCCAACTCTTGGTTTCAGCTCAGGCTGTGATCTAGGCGTTGTGGGATCAAACCCCGTGGCCCGTGTTGGTCCCTATGCTCGCTGTAGAGTCCGCTTGAGACTCTCTCTCTCCCTCTGCCCCTCTCCCCCTGGTGCACACCTGCGCCTCTAAAACAAATCTTTTAAAAGAAGAATCTCTCTAAACAAATCTTTTAAAAGAAGAATCATTATATCCATATACCACATAGAGACTGAAAAGCCACCCCTGATTAACTTTATCTTATTTTGATTACCTTGTACTTTCATAGCACTTACTTGTTAGATAAACCTCTATGCCAACCTATAAGTTTATTTTTTTCCTCATCAGTATTTTTACTGCAGTGCTTGGAGCACAATAGGAGAAATTTGTCGAAAAGCTTATTGTCCAGCTTGTTTAAACATCAAACAGTCAGGGGCGCCTGGTTGGCACAGTGGTTAAGCGTCTGCCTTCGGCTCAGGGCGTGATCCCAGCGTTATGGGATTGAGCCCCACATCAGGCTCCTCCGCTGGGAGCCTGCTTCTTCCTCTCCCACTCCCCCTGCTTGTGTTCCCTCTCTCGCTGGCTGTCTCTGTCTCTGTCGAATAAATAAATAAAATCTTAAAAAAAAAAAAACATCAAACAGTCAGGCTTTGGCAGATTGAGCTTTTAGAGCTCAGTGGTTGAGATTCTGGCGAATCATCATCCAAATCAGAATAGATTATAACCTCAAATGAGAGATTTAAGTTGTTGCTGAGATCGTAAGCACCATAATTGGGACTTTGTCTCTCTTTTATCTCTAGTGACTCGATGCCGAGCTCATAGTAGGTGTTCAGTATAATATTTGTTGAAAAAATGAAGTTTTCCTTCTAGAATTTGAATTAGACCTTTGCGTGTTTGTGTGAATATCTCGTCTCCAGTAATTTTTAATTCAGTCTGTGACCAGATACTTAGCATCCACCATGTATCATGTACTGTGCTCATTGTTGGAGAAGATGCAGGAGTCCTATAAAGGTTGCTGTCTAAATAAAGGGAAAAAAACCATTTGTGCAACAGGTAGTAAAATGTGATACCCACTCAGAATGTAATCAGGGTTCAGATAAGGGAGAAGTCAGTGTCGCCTAATGGTGAAACTTTCAAGTAGAAGATGAAACTAGACCTAGGTATTGAAAGACATTCTCATTTAGATGAAGGGAAGAGGAAGTGTTTCAGGCAAAGAGAACAAGAGCAAGTGCACAGATGTGGGCCTGATCCTATGTGCGGTTGGAGATGGTAGTAGGAAATGGTTCTGCACTCAGACTCCAACCTGGAATATATAACTCAGGGCTTACCTCCACCTCCACCAAAGTCACTATTAGGACTTCTTCTAGAATTTCTTACAGGTAGAGAAATGGGATTATACATGGAAATGGCCTAAGCCAATGCTTTGGGGATTTTTTCTTTTTTAGGTGGCCTTGGGCCCTTTTTCTCTGTAGACTTTTTTTTTTTTTTTAAGATTTTATTATTTTTAAGTAATCTCTACACCTGATGTGGGGCTTGAACTCACAACCCTGAGATAGAGAGTCACATGATCCTCCCAACTGAACCAGCCAGGCATTCCTCTCTTTAGACATTTTTTCCCTCCTTTTGGAATCTCTCTCCAGCATGGAGTTAGTGTTTTAAAGACAGGGTGGGAAGAACCAAAGTGGGGAATGGAGACAGGCATGGAATAGATTGTTTAGGCCTGCTACTGAACATCATAAAGTATTACTTGCGGTATCTACACAGTTAAGTCTTGTTCTGCAGATTAGAAAAGTATGGGGATTGGCCAGGAAACCTCAGCCAGTAGTGAAGAGTAAAGGTTTATGTGGAATGTCCTCTGTATTATTTACACTCCTTGGGGATTGAATAGGATACCATGGGACAGCTCTGGATCCCAGCTCTTTGTTTCCTTAGAAACACCACTGCAATATAGTTGAGTGAAGAAACCCCCAGAAAAGGGGAAATGAAAATACTAGTGGGGAAGGGCCCTTTTTATGAGGTTGAGGTCCCAGAAGAGGTGAGAAGCACTGGGACCCACAACATAATTAGAACAGTTAGCAGCAAAGAAGAGGAGAGAATCGTCTTCTTTTGAGTCTGAAGGGAAATGATTGTTCATTTGTTTTTCTTTTATATTTATTTAATGCTTAACTGGGCCAGGCCTGTGTTAAGTGCTTGGATTAGAGTGGAGAGTGGGTCAAGCTGTTCTCTGCTTTTTTCCATGCTAGCTGTGGAGATAGATACTGAGCCCACCGACAGTCAGTGCTATGTAAAGAATTGAAATAGGTGAGTGATGGGGTGGTTATTTCTGATTATCAGTTCGGGATATATCTCTCTGAAAATGTGCCCTTTAAGGGTGAGATAGAAATGATAAGAAACTACCAATATCAAGGGGCGGGGGGAATGTTTCAGACCAGGGAAACCGCCAGCGCTCAAGGGACAGATAAAAGGCCACTGTGGCCTTATCTTTCCAGGAGAAGGGGGAGTGGCAGGAGCTAGGATGGAGAGGTAGGCGGGGTCACATCACAGTGTTTTTTGTAAGCCTGGATAAGAATTTGGACTTCATTAGAAGTTCAAAGGGAAGCCACTAGAGGATTTTAAATAGGGAGATCACATGATCAGCTCTTGTGCTGGTAGTGGATGGGGTTGGGGGATTAGGATTAGAAGTGGAGGAAGTAGCAGGAGGTTCATGTATTCACCCCAGGAACAGAGCAAGGTGTGATAGTAGAGGTAGATAGTAGAGGGGAAAATAAGCTGATTCTGGATATGTTGTGGAAGGACAGCCTATCGGGATGTTCTGATTGACATGGGCCCAGGGGTTGGCTGGTGAAGGAAAGAGAGGACTCAGTAGCATCTAAGCTTTTTAGCAGACTAACTGGGTGGTGGCAATAACCACTATTAATGGCGAAGAGAATAGATTCATTGGGTTGGGTTTGGGTGAGCAAAAGTTCTGCTTTGGTCTTTTCACTTTGAAATGTCTTTAGACACTCAGATGCCATTTATAATGACATTTAGACACTTTGAAATGGCTTTAAGGAGGGTACCTGGGTGGCTCAGTCGTTTGAGCAGCCGGCTCTTGGTTTTGGCTCAGGTCATGACCTCAGGGTCTTGAGATCGAGCCTGATGGCTCTGCGCTCAGGGCGGAGACTGCCTGAAATTCCCCATCCCTCCCCCCACCCTCCTCCAACTCAGGAGTGCGCTCTCTCACTGAAATAAATAAATAAGCACACACACACACACACACACACACACACACACATAAATAAATAAATAATCTTTAAAAAAAAGAAATGTCTTTAAGCATCCAAGTAGGCAAGAAATAATGGTTAATGAGACTAGAATAGTGGTAGTGGAGGCAGGAAAATAATGGAACTGAAGCCTGTAGTTTCTGGTTGGTGATTTAATTTATATAAAGACAGTGTTGCCCTCAAGTGGGGTCTGAGGACCCCCTCGAGGGGGTCCTGCAGGATCAGCCAAGAAGGTCCTTCCTTGCCTTCTTGCAGGATAGAAATCAAATGCGGGCCTAGAGGAAGAGAGAGCAGAGTTTACTGAAGACATAGAGTGCAGATACAGACAGAGCATCTGGGAGACATGGAAAGCAAAGGAGAGTGAGTCTCTTCTTTGCTTGGGGCCTGGGATTTTTATTGAGAATTGTGTCTTCTCAGGCATCCCGGAACAGAGAGGAGTGTTTAGGTATCCTCCATAAGCCACTTATGCCCTGGAGCCAGAGGGCTTGGTGAGTCAGTGGACTTGGTCACTCCTTAGATGGTATTTATTGTGCTGGAAGACTCCAAAGAAATCATTAACTCCTTGACCTTTACAAGGAAAACATACATTATTTGTTCTATAAGGTGTGTGTCTGGGTGGGTATAGGCCTTTGCAAGAATAGAAGCAGGAAAAGGAGCAAAAACAGCAGTTTTTCATGGGGTCCCTTTAGTTTCCCTGTTTCAACAGTATTTAAAACCCATGCAACTGGATGAAGTAACTGGGTGAAGTCATCATGATCAGGGGTCAGCAACTACTTCCACCGGCCAAATCTCCTTCTCTGCCTGCTTCTCTATGGCCTGGGAGCTAAGAATGGTTTCTATATTTTTTAAATGGTTGAAAAAAAATTAGAAGAACCACAATATTTCAGACACGTGAAAATTATATGCAGTTCAAATTTCAGTGCTCATAAATAAAGTTTTATTGGAAAGTAGCCACACTTGTTCATTTGTGTGTGGTCTGTTTTCACACTACTAGGCAGAGTTGGGTGGTTGCATGTGGCTTGCAGAGCCTAACATAGTTTTTATCTGACCGCAGATCTAGGTGTATGGAGGGAGGAGGTGGCTTAGGGACACATCCAGCTGTTATCAATGTTTAGTTATGTACCGGTAGTCAAGTGTTGAAGTGCATACGAGGGAGCATGATTTTTATATCTGCTTTCTCAGCTGCCCAGCAAGGCTGGTGATTGGGGCTTCAAGAATTGAACAGTTGTGACTACAGTAAGAACACATCCATCATATCTTCTGTGAGGATTAGGGAGACCACGGGATTCATAAAGTAATTTTAATCTTTTCAGACTTGTTAGATTTGAATAGCTTTTTGTCTTTGTAGTTGACCATCTTGATTGAGACCAGGTAAGTGATGTACAACTAGGTAGCTGTAGTTTTCAGACGAGTAGTTTCGGTGCATTATTGACACGTGTCTCATGCTCTGAGAGTAGTATAAAATATTTTGAATCAAGATTGCAATGGAAAATAATGTAGTATAGACCTTGATATAAAACTACAGCTTTAGGTTTAAAAGGTAAAACTCAACTCAGTGCATTATTCCTTATAAGGAATTATACCTTGTAGAATATATTTTAGAGAAAGCCAGAAATTCCCCCTTACCCCATTCCGTTTGCTTCAAAAACCTTCTAGCTAAGGTAATGGATCAATATAGGAGGGCTCAGAGGAGATGATTGTAGTTTTTATATATGTAAGAATACAATATTAATCAGTGACTTCGATTCTTTTGTAGGAACATACATTGATAGGTTCAGCAAATTCCCAAGATATCCAGCTATGTGGAATGGGAATTCTTCCTGAACATTGTATTATAGACATCACGGCAGAAGGCCAGGTTATGCTGACTCCTCAGAAGAACACCAGGTAATGTACTTTCATTAGTATTAATGTCACCATAATTTTTAAGAGGAAGAAAGTACACTAGTTGTGGGTGTTATACAGCATGTTTGGCCTTCGCTTGTTCACTTAATGAAGCTATCCAGTTAGTTACCAAGTCCTTTACGTTGAACTTTTTAATATCTCTTAAACCCATCTCTCCTCTCTGTATTCACTACCATGGCCTTATTTAAATAAGGCCCTCATCAAATCTTGATTGGAACTATGCCAACACTCTAATCTTTTTCCTGGGTCACTTACATACAGCCAGCTGGCTTTCTGCTATTTTTTCTTCCAAAGATTTTATTTATTTATTTGACAGAGAAAGAGAGAGAAGGGACAAGCAGGGGGAGCAGCAGAGGGAGAGGGAGGGAGAAGTAGGCTTCCCCACTGAGCAGGGAGCCCAATGCAGGGCTCGATCCCATGACCCTGGGATCATGACCCGAGCCGAAGGGAGACACTTAACTAACTGAGCCACCCAGGTGCCCCAAGCTTTCTGCTATTTTTGATGCAAAATCCCTTATATCCCTCCTGTTTGTCTCTTGTTCCTCTGTGTCTGTCATTCTTTTGGGCAGCTGACTCCTGTTAGACCTTCAAGGCTAAGCTCTATCATTATCTACTTTCGGGGAATTCCCTGTTTGGTTTACATGAAGGGTCCCTAGTATATATTCCAGTACACCTTATATTTCCTGTTATGTTAAGACTTCATATTGTATTGTTTTTTAAAAAAACTTTGTTTTTTAAGTAGTCTCCATGCCCAGTGTGGAGCCTAAAGCAGGGCTTAACTTCACGACCCTGAGATCAAGACCTGAGCTGAGATCAAAGGTCAGTCACTTAACCGAGTAAGCCACCAAGGCACCTCATCATATTGTGTTCTTGTGGGCTGTTAATCTTTATTACCCCAGTAGACTGTGAGCTCATTGAGGATAAGGGCCTTTCTTTTTTGGTTCTCTTCTTTAATAGAGGACTAGTATATAAGTGCTCAGTAAGTAATGAATGAATGAAGAGATACAATATTTTACAAATTAAATGTTTCTCAGGTTGCTTCCTTGAGCTGTGCAGCTGTTATTGCCCTGTTATATAATGGTCTATAACTGTTAATTGACTTATATTGATTCTTCAAATGTTGATCCATTTCATTATATGATACTGAATAATCATTAATGTCATTGCTAATTTTGGAGTGCCTGGGTGGCAGAGTTGGTTGACTGTCTGACTCTTGGTTTCGGCTCAGGTCATGATCCCAGGGTTGTGAGATTGAGCCCCGAGTTGGGTTCCACACTCAGTGGGGAGTCTGCTTGGGATTCTCTCTCTTCCTCTCCCTCTGCCCTTCCCCCTACTCTTCCACGTGCTCTCTCTCTCTCCTCTCTCTAAAAATAAATAAATCATGGGGCACCTGGGTGGCTCAGTCAGTTAAGTGTCTAGCTGTTGGTTTCGGCTCAGGTCACGAGCTCACAGTTGTGGGATCAAGCCCCGTGTCACACTTTGCACGGAGTCTACTTCAGATTCTCTCTTCCTCTCCCTCCTGTGCACTCTCTTTCTCTCTCTCTCAAATAAATAAAATCTTTAAATAAATCAATCAGTCTTTAAAAAATATCATTACTGATTTTATCCAAAAAATCTTTAAATATTGGGAAGCTGTCCAGCTCACAGTGAAGGATGCAAATGAGGAAGGGGAAAGAACAGCAGAGCTGGTCCCGGCACTTCCAGCCTGGGCATGCTATGCTCCTATTAAACAGTCTTACGGAATACCAACATCAGGCAAGGTTACTCTGAAGCCGTTATAAAACATGACAAAGAAGGCCATGTAATAATCTTGTTTCAGCACAGACAAAAACCAAGGTCACTCTGCCACACACCAAATACCAGACACCTTCCCCTGGCTGAGGTGAGCGGTTACTTCTTTACCAGTCACAACTTTATCTTCGTTCTAGTCTCCCCTCTATAGATAAATGCCCAATCATAAAAGTACTCCTGCTTTCTGACAGCATCCAACCCCCTCTCTCAGAGCTTTTGCCAAGTCATCCGGCTAAAGCCCAAATCTTGCAACAGTCCTTCTGAGCACACTGTCACTGAGGTGCTCCATACTTCCTGCGACTGTGTCCCCTCCCTGTGTATGAGTAATCAGCCCAGCTTGTTCAGCTACAGGAATGCTCCTAGTTGTCTTTGGATGGAGGGCATTGACACAAGTTTCCAAACTCCCAATTCTCACTTGAAATTTATAGCTGGCATTTCCTCGCTTTGTCCATTTTCAAGAAAATGGCTGCCCCGGATACCACTTGGTATATGTCTTTTGCTCAGAACAGTCATCACACTCTGGTGTGAATGAACACAGTGCTTCTTATGTACTTCTCATTTTGTCACCCAGCATGTTTAAAAAGTTGTGTACTCAGGGTCAGGATTTTAAAAAGTAATAATTTTTACTGCTTCATCAAGGACATCCTCAAAGGAAAGGTTTTTTAAAAATTGTGAGTGCGTGGCCATGAGTGGTACAGTGACTACTAGTAACGTTTGATGTGCCACTGTCTTGGTTCGTGCTAAAACACTAGCAGTTTACTCATTGTTGGTTATAAATGTCAACACGGTGCAAAGGGCAAGTTAGCATTATTATAAAAATAGCTTTGATCTTGGGGACGCCACAGAGACCACACTTTGGAAACTGTTATTATAATCATGCTTTTATTTACTAATTATGGCTTAACTGCTATAGGTTTTAAAAGTTAGCCTTTCTATATATTTGCCTTTAATTGAACTCCTCATTGTACTTAAGGAATTTATGTCATAAAAGCTAAAATCTGCTAATTTTAGTAGGTTCCCTCTTGTTATAATTTTTGAGCTCATACTTTGAATAATCAGACTATAGGAGGACGAATTACTTTTAGTGTTTACAAACCCACATGGTAAGTGAAATCCACATATAGAGAGTAGGATTTTGTGTATATGCATGTACATAAAAAGTAACTAGCAATATAAAGCCAGGTAAGTGCTTTAGGACAGTAAAGAAAACTAAGACACTATAGGCTGAAGTGATGAGCAGCTTTTACAGAAGCAGCAGAAACCAACTGGGCTTTGAAAGCTGAATAGGACTTGGTGGGAGGATAGGGAGGAACAGGAACTCTATTCCAGGTTGTAGAACTGGTATAAGCCTGGCTTTGAAAAAAGAGTCAGTCAGTTGTGTTTAGTGGACAGAACATAAGCCTTTTTTTTTTTCTTCTTTTTTTGGCTGGATTTGAGAATTCACTAGAAGGGGGAAAGAACGAAAGAGAGAAACGGGGCTTCCTTTTATAGGGCCTGGAGGGTAAGATAAAGAACTTGACCTTTATCCTATGTCTAAGCAAATGAATCCTTCAGCAGTAGAGAGGCTTGATGAAACTGGTATTCCAGAAATATCAGTCTTATAGTGCTATGCATAATTTTTATTTCCTGCCCCTGCAAATTCTTCCCTTTATGTCCTATCCACCCTTCTGTTGAACTCCATTGTCAAGATAAGCAGTCAAGTGGACCTTATAAATCTTTTATATATTGATAGGATATGAACGCTTTTCTGTGCTCTAGGAAGTTAAAGAACAATTTAGCATAGGTCTCATTTCTTCTATTTCTAGAATCTAGTTGGTTGATTGGCTCTTATTAATCATGTAGATTGGACATACTCATTTAAGTTGTAATGTATACCGCTACCAGCTTTTTACTGTTGCCTGTAATGGCTCCATATTTACTCCTTAATATGCTAAAAAAATTTGGAACTTTGAAAAGTAGAGGATAGTAATTTATTATATTTAGTACTGTAAGCATTTCTCAGCAGAGAAGTAAATACAAGTAATAAAATTCACTGAGGCAGGGGAATTGATTATTTTGGGGAATTGATTATTCCGTTTTTCCTAGTAATTAGATCTCCATAGTATTGGATAATTAAAGGAGAAAACATGATAATCATTGTTTGCATGTTTGACCTCTTCTTCCCTCAGAACGTTTGTAAATGGCTCTTCCGTATCTAGTCCTATACAACTCCACCATGGGGACAGGATATTATGGGGAAACAACCACTTTTTCAGGTATGACATTATTCATGGCTCTTAAAGAGAGATTATTAAAGAGAATACTCTGAAACAGAAGAAGGTATATTAGAAGGTAAACTTAACTCCGTAAAAAGTATACATTGCTTTGTGCATATATATTTACTGACTGTATATGGATTGTTCACTATATGCTTTGAGCCTGAGAGACATGTGAACAATACTCTCAGGAAAAATAAGTTTACTTACTTACTTTTTTCCTTTTTATTTCCTGGTGCAAGATGATTGTTTTGCCATCAGGTGTAAGAATTCTTTACTTTTTTTTTTTTTCAGACCTGCTTATCTTTTTATTTGTATAGTTTTTATTGGAAAAGAGTAGTTTTAGTTTCCTTACTCATAAAATAAAGTTCGTATTTCATTTAGGAATGTTTTCAGCTGCAAGTAATGGCAAACTTGACTATGATGGCTTAAACAATTCGTTTTACTGACCAAATAAGAAATCCAAAGGTGGATGGTTGTTGGCATTGGCTAAGCCTCTCAAAACTGTCACGGCAGAAGGCTTTTCACTGTCTCATTGTCTTGGTATTTCCCTGTGGTCTAAAGATGGCCATGCCACTCCAGGTATCAAAGCAGTATCCAGGCACATATGAAGAAAATGAGGGAGAAGGGTGGTGATACTAGCTCTGTCTGCTTGATCAGAAAAAGCAGAAGTCTTCCCAGAGCCCCCAGCAACCTTCCATTTTTGTCTCATTTGCTAGAATTTGCCTCTTAACTACAAGGGAGGCTAAGAAAGTGCCTGTTCTGGGACTGCACACATTGTTTTCCATAGAAAACTGGTGTTGTGTTTCCAGGGAAGGGTGGGCTGGAGATTGTACAGAACTACAGTCCTGGTCTGTTTCTCTTCCTGTCACTGGTCACCATGCTTGGGATATCAGACTGACTTTTCTTACAGCTAATGGAGATCCTTTCTTGTAGGCCAGTTGATATTTTGATTACTGAATAAAGAGTAGAGGGGCACAAAGTGTGCGGAAAATATTTTTCATTTTTATCCTTCTCAAACTGCATTGGGTATAAACTGCTTGACTTGGTTTTCAAAGCCTTCATAGTTTGAGATACAGTGATCTTTCCAGCATTACCTCCCATAATTTCTGCTATACAAGTTTTGTGTGCCCCTATGTTGTTTTATTCATAATTTCTTCAGAGACTATGAGAGTTTCCATTTCCACGTCTCTTCTCATGCTGTTCCCACTTTTAAAGCTTGGTTCAAATGACTTCCTACTCTGTCTTCTTTTCTGTTGTTATTCCAGGGGTCCTCAGCTTTTCTTCAACACCTAGCTTGTCGGTCATGTGGCCCTGAGTCACATGGTCTGTTGTAACTATTTGTGCCTGTGTGTGTGTTTATTTCTACTACTAGAGGATAAAATTCCAGAGTATAGTAATTGCCTTATACTTACATGGTACCCCCTTTGGCATCTAGCAAACGCCAGTATTTAATGAATGGAATAAGTGCATATCTTTATTTTAAAAATAATATTCTTTCTTCCCCCCAAGACTGAATTTACCTAAAAAGAAAAAGAAAGCAGATCGAGAGGATGAGGAACACGACACCTCCATGAAGAATGATACCAGCTCTGAGCAGCTGGATGTAGACGGGGACTCCTCCAGTGAGGTGTCCAGTGAAATCAACTTTAATTATGAATATGCGCAGATGGAGGTTACCATGAAGGCTCTGGGTAATAATGGTGAGCAGATCTCTTGTGCATTTTAGAAATCTTTTAAAGTTGATGGAAAGTTAAAAATGTTTATGACTGAGACCTTTTAAATGTTAACAAAACAAGGAAATCTTTATGTTATTCTCTGTATTCTTTTAACTTACTACATTTATAAAAACAGTTCAGTATGTATCTGACAGAGAGATGATATGATGAGTAGTGGGGAGTTTATTCCAAACTGTCTTCAAGAATCTTCATTTACTAGTTAGGATGACGAACAGCATAGCAATGTAGAACCACATTTGAAATCCACTGTGTTGTACCGTGACCTTTTGTTGATTATTTACCTTTTAAAAAAACCTTGTTTAGATCCAATGCAGTCCATATTGAACAGCCTGGAACAGCAGCATGAAGAAGAGAAACGGTCTGCGCTGGAGCGCCAGCGGCTTATGTATGAGCATGAATTGGAGCAGCTACGAAGAAGGCTGTCTCCTGAGAAACAGAACTGTCGTAGTGGGGACAGGTTTTCTTTCCACTCGCCCAGCGCTCAACAGCGACTGAGACAGTGGGCCGAAGAGAGGTAGGGGCATAGGGCCTTTATTACATGTGCATAGCATATGCTCAGCACTTTACCTCACCTGGGTAAGATGCAGTATGGAGAAATCTAGACATTACTTGAAAAAGAATTATATTAAGAGAGAATGTTACAGCTTAAGAACCATTTGGCATGATCTTATTTTTGTTTTTATTTTTTGAGAAAAATGGCAATTACCAATTTATATTCATTTATTTAAAGTTGTCCATGTCAGGTCCTGCCCCATTTTAGTTTGTATGGCTTTTGGATTTGAATAAACAAGTATTCGTACTTAGAAGTTATACTTTATCATTGTATTATACTTTAGGTTCTGAAGCTTGGGTAGATGCTTTTTTAAAAAAGGAAAAAAAAAAGAAAGGTGGTTATCTGGACTGATTAGCTCAGGTAGGTAAAGCATGGTGCTAATGAGATGCAGATTGCAAGTTTGAACTCTATATGCGCTAATTAGCGTTGCACTAAAATGGCTCATCCAGGTTACAAACTGTACTTAACTAACCTCTTGCTGTTCAGAGTTTGGTCTACAGACAGGCAGCATTTCTGTCAGGTGGAGATTGATAGAAGTGTAGCGTATCAGACCCCACCCCAGACCTACAGAATCAAAAGCTTTAGTGTATCAAGATCCCCGAGTGATTTGTATACACAGTCAAGTTTTCGAAGCACTGTCCTAATCAATGGCCAGCTTGTTACACGAGCGTGTGCCAGTACTTCCAACATAGCCCAGATACAAGCGCGTGCATGGGTCGGTGTCAGTAATATATTCCCCGCGTGCACAAGGCAGTTGTAAAGCTTGGTTCGCAGTTTGGCATTAACATACTATGTACTACATAATATTCTGATGTGCTGCTTGACGGTTATTCCCCCCCCCCCCTTCTTTTTAAAGAGAAGCAACACTGAATAACAGCCTGATGAGGCTGAGGGAACAAATTGTGAAAGCCAATCTGTTGGTGAGAGAAGCTAGTTACATTGCAGAGGAACTGGATAAAAGAACAGAGTATAAAGTAACCCTGCAGATCCCAGCCTCCAGCCTGGATGCCAACAGGAAGGTGAGGTTGCCATTAATGGAAGAGACAAAGATACCACTGGAAGAAACTGCTGTTTCACCAGTGTTATTTAAACACCAGCGGGTTTGCCCTCCTCCCCACCTACACCTTCTGCAGTCTGCATCCTTTTGTACTTGTTCTCTTTCTCGAGTAGAATTTATTTGCTTTTAATTTTTTGCCTTTGTGCCTATGTGTCCTTTGTCCACTAGCATATCCTCTCCACCTCTTCCCACCACATGCCACCAATTTATTTTACTCAGCTCCCTTTCTTCAGTCTGTTTCTATGATTTCTGGGACGTCTTTCCTGATGAATCTTGCAAAGTGGTTTTTCCCCTTCATTCTGTTACCACCATACAACCCCCCTCCGTTAAGTTCCGTGTTTACTTTACGTGTACCGTGTTATTTTCACTTGCTAATAGGTTGCTCTGCAAAACTGTTTATTAGTTGTTTCATGTATGTATTCATGATCACTTTTTTTTTTTGTATAATGTAATAACCTTAATAAAATGTAGGGGGAAAGCCCCGTCAAAATTTTCTATCCTTGCTATCCAGTTGTTTTCTTTTCTTTGTTATTTAGGCCCTTTTCTAGCTCTCAGTCATATTCATAGATAATTTTTGATAGTATGTAGAATTTTGTATTCAGATAAATATTTTGAGGGTCCATGTGCTTTTGTTTCTCCCACAGTATTTGACACAGCAAAGCTTTAATGAACATTTGGGTATTCTATTCTGATTTGGTAGCAAGGACCACATCTTTCTTTTTCTTGTGGCATTACAGCCTCAAGGTCAGTGTTTTCACAGGGTAGATATTTGGCAAATAGGATGCTTAATGTTTCAAGTAATACAGGTTTTGTGAACGTAATGCATTCATTGCTATGGAGATTTGTCTTTTGATACATATTCTGTGTGTGATTTGAACTTAGAACTTTATTTTGTTTGTTGGTATTTGTAGGGCAAACCACAGGTGCAGTGGGATTCAGACAAAAAGCAGTAGAGGAAAGCCAATCATGGGCAGAAGGTATAGGGCTTAGATTCTTCTAGAAGACTGGGCAGAGCAAGGTCTTCTTCCATTCCGTAGTGTTCGAGTTGGAAAAACAGAAACATAACCATTTTTTCCCCATGAAGCATGACTGTCTGTAGCTCTTTTCTGTGTATCCTGGCTCAGGCTTTGTTGGAAGGAGCAACCTTGTCTCCGGGCAGCCAAGTCAGTACCTAGAAATGACGCAAGTCATTTTGGGCCTCTCTGTCTCCTAGACACCTGATAATGTGTTTGTGGGGCTGTTTGCACGGCTGGTAGAGATGATGCACATCGCTGGAGTCAAGGCAGCCATTGTTAACACGTTAATGGCTACTAATCTATGCTACTATTATTGATTTACTAGATTAGTATTTTCAGATTTCATCTAGAGAGAGGAGCTGGACAAGGAAGTATTTCTTAAGGAGAGAGTCTTTTTTAACTCAGGCTGGGTCTTTCCTCTTTTATCCAACAAGACCTTTTGTTTTTGGTACTTGAAAGCTTCATTTCACTTGCCCCTACTGTGAGCAGTGTTGTTTGTTCTGGTCTTACTCCTGGCCTTATACTCGCCCCTCTCTCGTGATTGTGGTAAGAGGCAGAAATTTCTTTTTTTTCTTTTTTCCAGTTCTTCTTGTAGTTTCTGGAGGGCCAAATCATGAGGCTGCAGGATTTTGCTGGCTGCCGTTTCCTCCCCATTCAAGCATTCTCTGCCTGCAGTACCACTCCAGTGTGGATCCCTGATGAGCTTTTTGTATTTATTCCCTAGCTGGCTGAGCAGAGGTAGAAGGGCCTTTAGAGTATGAGAGAATGGCAGTTTTTGAGCTTCAGAATTCAGAATCTTTGTTTCATTATGTAAATTCCATTTCTTTGAAAATGATTATAGGCAAAATGTTAAAGCAACGTTGGTGTATTTCACAATTCCCTGAAGTTCTGAGTAGACCTATCCAAACAGTTGATACATTATCCAGTAAATCTAAATTGATTAGATAACTGATAGATATGTCTCTCTGGGGGAGATACACAGGGGTATTTTTATTTTCCACTTGTGGTTTTAAAAAGTTTAAAAACTGTTTCTATATTAAAAACACTTTGCTTTGGGGTGCCTGGATGGGACAGTCGGGCGTCCAACTCTTGGTTTCAGCTCAGGTCATGATCTCAGGGTCCTGGGATGGAGCTTCATGTCAGGCCCTGAGCTCAGTGTGGAGTCTTGTTGAGATTCTCTCTCTCCTTCTTCCTCTGCCCCTCCCGCTCATGCTGTCTCTCTCTGTCTCTAAAATAAATAAATAAAATCTTAAAAAAAAAAAAAGCAAAACCCACATTGCTCTTACAAGCTGGAAAAATTTCATTCAATTCTAGGCTTTTTTCTGGTGAAATTCATATAACATAAAATTAACCATTTTAAAGTGAATAGTTCAGGGACGCCTGAGTGGCTCAGTTGGTTGAGTCCGACTCTTGATTTTGGTTCGGGTCATGATCTCAGTCCCTTGTTGGGGGCTCTGTGCTGGGCGCTGGGCATGGAGCTTGCCTAAGATTCTCTCTCTCCCTCTGCCCCTCCCCCATCTCTCTTTTTTTTTAAAAAAGATAAAGTGAATAGTTAAGTGGCACATTGTCCACTCACAGTGTTGTGTGACCAGTATCTCTATCTAGTTCATACTGTTTTTTTAATTTTAAATTTAAACTATGTATGTTTACAGATTGATACCATTTGTTGCCTCCAAAGGGGTAAATGGGATTCTTTTCACAGTTTGCTCTTTTAAACATTTTGTGTTTTGTACCATATTAAGATACTACCCATTCAAAAAAAAATTTAAATTCAAACTTTTGAAAGGTAAAAGATCATTTCTTAGCTATCCATCCCAGTAGACTTTCCTTTGCCATTCAATGCTTATGACTCATTTTCTATCCACAGATTCTCTGGTCAGATGATGGCCTGAATAAAACCTTTTTGATTTCCCATTAAACATGATTTAGTCTTTTGGGTTTTAAATTTGAATTTATATCCCATTTACTATATGAATAACCTACTATATGAATAATTTACTATATAAATTTACTTTTTAAATTACATCTAATTTATATACTTAAATTTAAATTTTGATCACAGTTGATTATAATGACATTATATTAAGCTTAAAAGGTTCCTGAGAAGTTTTGCAGTGAACTGAATAGAGAAGGATAGCAATTCCGTTTTGGTTGATGACATTTGACTGGTGGGTATAGAATGTTCAGGGTTGGGTTCCATGGTGGATGTCTTTGTGTTTCACATGATCACTCTTACTTTTTTACAGCGAGGCTCTCTTCTTAGTGAACCTGCAATCCAGGTGAGAAGAAAAGGAAAAGGAAAACAGATTTGGTCTTTAGAAAAACTGGATAACAGGTTGCTGGATATGAGAGACCTTTATCAGGAGTGGAAGGAGTGTGAAGAAGATACCCCGGTAAGTTATCTGAGAAAAATTACTGAACTGGTAATCATAGAAGAAACCAAGCAGGAAAGGAGCCTACCCATTTTAGGGAAGAATTGTTCATTCTGCTAAAATAGTAATCCTGTTTCTAGAATATTTATTTTAATCCTCTAAATTGTTTGGCTAATCAAGAATCTTAATAACCTATTTTTCTGGCATCTTCTTTCTTCTCATTTTGTGTTCTCTAGATTTCTAGTAGAATCTCCTACATTCCGTTCTGACATCTGTTGGTCTCACATATGTCTGCTTCTGTACTAGACTGAGAATTTACTTAGGACAGAGACCATGCCTTATTATCCCCCCATTTCTCCACACATTTAACCTTGCAAATAGAAACCTACAGTATCTCTTTTTTTGAATAGAACATCAGTGGTATCTTAATATTTATACTACTATGAGCAGATTTAGAAGGAGTTTTGATCCTAAAGTGGGTGCCATAGAGCTGTACTCTGGAACTTTCTCTTCAAGTTGCAGGTTTCCCATTTAGGTCAGCCATGTACTTGTGCAAATTTTAAAACAGAAATACGTATTATGTATATTTTTACAGTTTTCAACACTGCTGGTCTTGTTTCCACATAGAGTTGTTTACTTCCTTAGCCTCTTATTTTTTGTTTTGTTTTGTTTTTAGCCTGTTGTTTTTTAAAAAAATATTTATTTTTTCCAGATTCTCATCAATAAAATGGACTTTTTATAGTTAGATGACATTTTTTCTTAAATTTTTTTCCCTTCTTTCTACTGTACTCCTCTTGTATTTCAGTGCAGAAATAAAACAACATTAGCAAATTATAAAAAAGCAAACCACTCTTGTGTAAGGGGGTCAGCTCTCGTTAGTGGCACTGCATCTTATGATTGGGCAGGAACAAATGGAATAAAATAGGAACGAAAACTAAAGAGTACTTCTGTGCACTCGATTTCTTTTTCTCGTCAACTGGTTTTCTCTATTTTCATGGCAAGATTTCCATATAAAGGAGAAGTGATAAACATAGTGACATATTATTGAGATGGCTGTCATGGGTGAAGGATGCTGACCAGCATTTTAATGGGAGTGAGGCAGATAAGAGTGTGTTGTCTGGTGCTGTGCTTAAGCTAGGTTTAGTGACTTCATGAGAGCCCATCACAAAGCGGTCATGGGTTGAATTAATTTAAGTGATTTCTGAAGCTGCGATGTTCCAATCTCTTTAAAGCTCATACGGTCTTACTTCAAGCGTGCTGATCCATTCTATGATGAGCAGGAAAATCACAGTCTCATTGGGGTGGCGAATGTTTTCCTCGAGTCCCTCTTCTATGATGTGAAGTTACAGTATGCTGTTCCAATTGTCAACCAGAAAGGAGAGGTTAGTTTTCTCTTCATACCTTGTACCCTTCAGAGAAAAGTTTAAGAAACAGTAGGGTGGTGACGGTGTATTGTTGTGACTCTTTTTCATTAATAATGACAAGTAGTACTTTTGTGTATTATTAATACCTGTGTTTCCATCTGCTTGATGGTGATTATTCCAAGTACTTTGAGGGACGGTAACTGTTAGAACCTAGGCTTCAAAATTCTCATTTACCGTTAACTCAACCATTTGACTCTAAAAGAGAAGAAAGAACAAAATCTGGAAAGAGTACCTGCTTCTCCTCTATTGTTCTAGGTGGCAGGTCGGCTGCATGTCGAGGTCATGCGAATCAGTGGTGACGTTGGGGAAAGAATTGCTGGAGGTGATGACACCACAGATCTCTCCTGTGATAAGGAAACCCAGGAGAACAGACTTGTGTGCATGGTAAGTCCCAGTTTCATTTAGAAGTAGTGAAGTGTAGCTGATTTTAAGGATTGTGACTATTTAGACAATAAATATTATGTTCTTTTTCGAATTTTGAAAATATCTGTCTCTAAATAAATCTTTAGTATTGGTATTCTAGAGACCGTATTTCCTCATATATACTGATTTACCAGTTAGCTAGGTACTTCCACTGCCTTCCTCTGTGAAGCCTTCAATAAGTCACCTCTTTCTTCTGGACCGTTCTGCTCCAAAGTTATATGGATTTATGTTTATCTGAACTTCTCTGTAGAGAAGCACAGTTTTTTCTCATAAATTTCCTCCTCCTGTTGGACCTCTTAACTTCTCCTGATGCTCGAGATTTATCCTAGCCCTGGTTCTGTTCCTAAGCTCGTACTATAACTCATTCTTTACACTGTTTTTCCACATGTTTTTTGTTCCTCTTCACCCGTGTGCCTTGCGTATGCTGTTCCAGCATGTGCCAATCTCAAACCCTGCTCTTTCTGTTCTTCCCAGGTATGCTGTTCATGAACACTGTTGAGTGTTATGTGTCAGACATCATACTGGGAATATAAAGATGAAAAAGATAGGATTTCTTTTCTTAAGGACAACCTGTGTAGTTTGTGTGTATGTGTAGAGGGACATGCAAGTCAACAGAAGACTCTGATATCGTGTGACCCAAGTGCTCTGAGAGAGGTAGAGAGATGTTTGGGGACATAGAGGAGAGGTAATTAATTCAGAGAGTAAAGTCTGAGGAAAATTTCTGGAAACAAGACTCAACATGAACTTGAAGGAGAGCCTGTTACGTGAAACTCTTTCTCCAGAGGGCATTGTGTTTTTTTTTCATGAATAATTGGTAGGTAGATTTCAAGTAGGTCATTATATTCCTGAACTCCTACCCAGTTGGTGTAGATAGTGCTGCTTCTGTCACTCACTATGACCATGAAAAGAATCCCCTCATACATTTCCAAACACACCCTACCTGGGCCAGTGTGCCATTGGTTGAGAATCACTATAGGAACCAGTTAAAAGGTTTTTGAGGAAGAGAAATCCGCAAGGGTCATAGGAACAGTATACGAGTAAGAAGAAAGCCATTCAAAGGTGCAGTGAAAGAAGCCTAAACTTAACTCTAATTTCATAGTCCATCCTTGGTCCAGTCCTGTATCTCAGTAAATATTTCTAGAATTGGAGTTCATACCAAAAGGAGTAAGTGAGGCATTCACTGCAAGCTGTGGGGAAGCCATAGCTGTTAGAGATGGGCTCCTTTCTGAGTGTTTGCATGTATTAAGAAGACCTCAGATGTTTAAGTCAGATGCTTCAGGAGGCAGGGGAAAATTTTTAATTCACTAAAACATTAATCTTTGATTGTGTTATTCTTGATTCTAGAACATTTTTTCTGAGGTTATATAATTACCGAGGGTTGAGACATATGCTTGACGACTCCATGATGGCCCATTTCAAAGGTGCTGGACTAGTAAATGCAGCTGTGTGAAAGTTTACATCAGTACAAGGATACTTTCTCACTTGGGAAAGTCATCACTGAATAAAAGTAGTATATCCTGGGTAACATAGGCTTTTTTTTTTTCTTTTTTTTAAGAAAAAACGAAGTTAAAATATCGTGAGATTTTTTTAGTGGAAGATAACAAACATATACAAAAGTGGTGAAAAAAGTGTTACTGATCCCCACCCACCCTCCCTCAATATCAACTCATGCTCTCATTTCATTCATCTGCCTAAGCCTCTCTGTGCTGTCCCCTTCCCGTGGGTGATTTTGAAGCTATTCCAGACATCGTATTTCATCTATAATAGTTTAGTATGCAACTGTAAAAGAAGAGCATTTTAAAAACCCGTTATATCATAAACAGAAATGAATACTTCCTTAATATGAGATACCCAGTCAGTTTCCTTTATTGTCTTGCTTGATGTGCCCCTAAATCTATCCTAAACTTCAAGTGTGGGTTCTTGTGCTTGCTTGCTTCCTCTGTCTCATTCTTTCTCTCTTACCCTACAGTTTATTTGTTGTAGAAGCTGGGTTGTTGTCTTGTATTTTCTCATAATCTGGATTTTGCTGATTGGTATGAGTTAATGTGTTAAGATTTATTTGCTGTAAATTGGTGGTTAGACATGAAGGTGATATAAGGGAAAGGGGGTAGCAAGGACATTTTATAGGTGTGTTCTTCCATCGGAAGGCACATGATGTCTAGTGTTCTTTTGGGGATGTTAGCAATTATTGATGATTATACCTAGATATTTCATGAGGAGTGAGAAAATAGTGATACTACAATCCTATCACCCCTCATTTATTAGCTATAATTCTTTTCTAGAAAGAACTGTCCTATTACATCAAGTATTTTGCTCCTTGGAGATCAGTTTTGTATAGGAAAGGCAGGGTAAATGCTCCATTCTTTTCTCCTTTAAAAAAAACCCCTCATTTTCAAAATAATTAATTGGTTTTCCTACTAATATACAAAAGTGACCAGTGAGGTTTTATTTTGTTTTTAGTCCAAATATCATTATGAACTCTTTGATGTAAACATATTTGATGTGTTTCGATCCATGTATTTATTACCTGTAGTGAAGCTCACATGATCCCATATCTGGCCTATGGGCTCCTCTCTGGAGTCCTTTTGACATAACCCTAACTGTCATAGACTATGCTAGCTTTCTCGCTTTCTGGTATGAGGAATATTCTAGTCCCATCCTGGACATTTCCTATCGCAGACCTGGAATCAGCCATTTTTCCAAGGAACCCGGTTCCTTTCAGTGGGAAGTGGTTTTTAGAGACCATATTCTAAGCGTGTGATAATCTTTTGTGTAAAAGAAGGAAGACAGACTATATGACACTGAACAAAATATTGGTGGAGAAAATGAAATCAGTCTGGGACAGTTAACAATAATAGGTGATAAGTATCACCAGCTTATAAAAAAGCAGTCTGATTTTATTTTCCTATGATGAAAATAAGTATGCATGTATTAACATTATTGATATTTTCAATGACATTAAATTAAATTAGTATATTTTAAAACCCCAAACAGCATTTCTTCTGACATTCCCGGGCTTTATATTGAGCAGTGGCAAGTCAAAGCCTATGGTATTCTGACACCTTGTGGTGATTTTGATTTCTGTATGCAGAAACTTAAAATAACAAAAACAAAAATTATGTTCTGGATATCAGGATATTACTCATTCCTGATATTCTTTATTCCTGGCAGTCTTATTCCTGATAAGTTGCCTGGAGGATATAGGTCAGCATATGAAATCTTAAAATTTATTTCAACCTTAAAATTTAGATTGATTTCTAAGAAAAAATATTGGCTTTCCGATGGAATTGAATCACAAAGAAGGATGTTTCCAACATCTGTCCACTCAATGCTTGGATGTGTTTTCATTCATTTCATTCCATTGGTATGGTCAGTCCTCATGCCAGTATCATTGGGTAGCTATCCTGTTTCACATAGGAGAAATCTCAGCCTAAGAAGACTACAAATTTAATCTGCTCAAAAACAGAAGCTAATATGTGGCAGAGAGTTTTATTTAGATCTGTGTTCTACAAAAATCTTGTAATCTTCTCAAATTTCACATTGTCTCACCTAAAAGAGTATAATAACAAATTTTAAACACTTAATGAAAAAGTGATGGTTTTTAAAATGAACAAAAAATTAATTGCCGAACACTGATGGCTCTGTTGGGTTTGGACAAATAAAATGCATTAGTCAGTCTGTCTTTTTGTAGCCTTTTGGGGAATTGCTGTCTAAATGTTTCAAACTCTTGTTGCCATTGTTGGGGAAAATGAATAAAAACAGGTTTCTCAACCGTTGCTCACCCATTATGTACCTGGTATAGAAGAAAATAGTCATCTGCTTTGCCTGATATTCTGTGTTATTATTAATGCTTCCTGAAATGTTAAGACGATTTATTTGTGGTTGCTGAACTATATCAACTTTGGTCACATATTCAAGTTTGTTTTTCGTGAAATTTATTTACTGGAGGCACAGTGCCATCTTGCAATGTGTAGGAAGTGACCAGGTGAAGAACATAATAAATGATCAATGCTCAGTCATATGAAAGTCAGCCCGGATTCAATTATAAAATCAGAATTTAGTTTTGCTTAATTAATTTTAGAATTTAGTTTCTTTCATAGTTGGAGGAATTTTGGAATGTCACAACTTATCACAAAAATTGCAGCTTAAAAATCAACCTAACACTGCCTGCCAAAAGAAATATTTAGAATTTTTGACTGCTTTAAAATCCATTATGGGCATTTATTCCTGGCACATTTGAGTCTGATTAGATATATATTTCCAATTGCATGTTGTTATCACAACACCTTACACTCCTGCAGTCCAGGGCACGTTTCCTTTGATTCATCTCCCCTGAATCTGCATGGAGAAGTCACTCAGTAAGAATTGGTACAGGGCGCCTGGGTGGCGCAGTCGTTAAGCATCTGCCTTCAGCTCAGGGCGTGGTCCCGGCGTTCTGGGATCGAGTCCCACATCAGGCTCCTCCACTGGGAGCCTGCTTCTTCCTCTCCCACTCCCCCTGCTTGTGTTCCCTCTCTCACTGGCTGTCTCTCTCTCTGTCAAATAAATAAATAATCTTAAAAAAAAATTAAAAAAAAAAAAAGAATTGGTACAGAGATGGGTGACATTCACCGTCTTTAATCTCCTCCCTTAATCCCTTCAGATCTTCAAAGTATACATTCCTGATGCCTTTAAGATTTTCCAAAAAATCATCTAGCAGCATATAACTTTCTACTCAAGAACCTTGTTCTTTTTTGGGGGCGCCTGGGTGGCACAGCGGTTAAGCGTCTGCCTTCGGCTCAGGGCGTGATCCCGGTGTTATGGGATCGAGCCCCACATCAGGCTCCTCCGCTATGAGCCTGCTTTCTTCCTCTCCCACTCCCCCTG
The DNA here is from genome assembly GCF_017311325.1 of Ursus maritimus. Lineage (NCBI taxonomy): Eukaryota > Metazoa > Chordata > Mammalia > Carnivora > Ursidae > Ursus > Ursus maritimus. Next base: position 64,066,457 of record NW_024423453.1, read on the forward strand.
CTTGTGTTCCCTCTCTCGCTGGCTGTCTCTATCTCTGTCAAATAAATAAATAAAATCTTTAAAAAAAAAAAAAAGAACCTTGTTCTTTTTTATCCTTCAAAATATCAAATAAACATTTTTAGCTCTACTGAATATTCCTTATTGACACATATGCTGATTTCATTCTTCATTCATCATTCTTAATAATCTTACGTTCTTGACATATCCACAGTTAGCCAAATTCATTATCATTGAATGGTGTTGATGGTTGAGAACTTTTCCTTTTCTGAGTTGGTTAAATTATTATTATAATATGATGATATGATGAAGATGTTATAAGAAGCTAGAATTGGCCCGTAAATGTTTGAAAACATCCAAGTTTATAGTCAAGGTCGTTGTTACCCCATGTCAACCTCTCACTAAATATGGCAGTTGTTGTCACCATTTCACAGATGAAGAAATAAATCCCAGAGTGAAGGGGATTTGGTCAACAAAACCCAGTAGTGACACAGGCAAGACTCAGACCCATATCTGACTCAAGATACTTGTTGCACCTTTTCTGAGTTAAAATCAGAGCCTTCCTTTTCCTTCAGGTTAAAATACTCCAAGCCACTGGGTTGCCACAGCATCTGTCCCACTTTGTGTTCTGCAAATACAACTTCTGGGACCAACAGGAGCCGGTAATTGTTGCACCTGAAGTGGATACCTCCTCCTCTTCTCCGGTCAGCAAGGAGCCTCAGTGCATGGTTGTCTTTGATCACTGCAATGTAAGTTTGTTTTCCAGACTTGGTCAACATCTGATTACTTAGGTAAAAACAAAACTGCAGAATGAGCATTATTTTGTTGAATGATTTGGTATCAATATATATCTCGAATCAGAGTTTCTTCAAGTGTGGTTGGAGTCAGAAACCGAAATGTCATCAATACACCGTACACCTAAAATGAGCACAGTGCTATGTGTCAGTTGTATCTCAGTAAAGCTGGGGGGAGACTCTGAAGTGTCAGTGCCTTTAACTCCTCCTCCACAATCAAAATTTCCTTTTGTGTGAATATATGTACAGCTGACCTTTGCACAACACAGGTTGTAAATGTATTTTCTCTTCCTTTTGGTTTTCTTCTTTTTTTTCTTTTAATATTTTACTTACTTTTTAATTCATTAATTTTGAGGGGGAAGGGCAGAGGGAGAGGGAGAGAGAATCAAGCAGGCTTCTTGCAGAGTGTGAAGCCTGATGTGGGCTCAGTCTCATGACCCTGAGATCATGACCTGAGCCAAAATCAAGGGTTGGATGCTTAATCTACTGAGCCACCTAGGCACCCCCCCCCGCCTTTTGTTTTTGTTTTGTTTTGTTTTTTAAGATTTTATTTATTTATTTATTTATTTATTTATTTATTTATTTAAAGATTTTACTTATTTATTCGACAGAGATAGAGACAGCCAGCGAGAGAGGGAACACAAGCAGGGGGAGTGGGAGAGGAAGAAGCAGGCTCATAG